>NC_056743.1:213237825-213335325 GCF_019279795.1 Protopterus annectens | reverse complement strand
CTTAGAACCTACCTGTAAAAATACATACAACAAGGGCTTTCATTCAGATCTTTGGCCATGTGCCCAAAGTCATAAAACAATTGCATTCGCCATGCTTTCAGACTAGTGATTAGTTCACCCCAAAGACAATACAGAAAGCTTCCTAGTACAGACTTTGTCCCTCTGGCTACATTGAAACCTGTGAAATAGCATTGTTATGGCCTGGCCTAGAAAGTAACTTAATTTCAGATATTTTTCTAAAGTTTGCTGGATGAGGTTAACCTTCCAGTTTCCTCTGTTAAAACAGTTGCATGCACCATTATAACTGTTTAAATGTATTCTATTCACTGCAGTAGGCACAATGTAGCTACATTCAAACAGCGCTTTACAAATACCTTTTCAAACGACACGTCTGTACAAAGCAGTTTGATAAAGACATGCTTCTGGAGCATTTCTCCCTGGGTCTCCGCTGAAAACAGGATCTGTGGAACCTAGTCGGACTTTCCCGGTCAACAAATGTTAAATAAATAAATAAATAAATAAAAATATACACATGACATACAGTTGTAATACACTTGTAACACAAGCGTCTTGTATAAACCATTTTGATATTCACAAATGACATATAATTATTTACAAAATTCCAGCTAGCTCTGCTGGCAAGTACCTCCTTTTGTCTCAATCATAACAGTCTAATACGAGTTATATGTTTCTGGCACCCTTCTAACAGTCTTCATCATATGAATAAAACATATACAATCGTGTGCTTTCTCTCTCTACAGACCATCAGTGATTATGTTAGTGGACAGCATTAAACCTGTCATGCTGACTGATGTGCTGATTTTGCCAGTAGCTGTTGTGTGATTACTATTATAACACCTTCAACACATCTTTTAAAAGTGCTGATGCATATAAAACAACCTTATCCTGATGGTGAATCAAAGTATTACACTTGCCCATATATGCCATTCAACACAAAAGGCTTTCTGTGGCCTGCTGTACTCAACCAGTTAACCGTGCAATGAAATAAAAAGCAGTATGCCCCAAGTCTCATGGATCTACAGTCCAGGCCAAACAATACAAATGTTAGAACATGCTGAATACTGCATAATGCAGAACATCTATGGCTCTGTGCTCTTACATTTTCTAATTAATAAATTAACACTATTAAAAAAACTGTAATGGTACAGCTGTTAAGGCTATTTATATAAGATGTCTGAGCTTTTTAAATGCATTTTCACATTTATTTTACAAGCCAAAGTAAACAAAATTGCTGACAGACGTACATTTGACATAGAACCTGCTGCCACTTTCTTATAAACTTGCTGTACCTAACTCTGTTACTAAAGTACACCAATACATATTGAAGCTATTAAAACCAGGTACACTAGCCACTCTACTGGCACAGAGGAATAGATGGATAAAGCCCTAGCTATGTCCCAGGTGACCCTGGTTTGATTAGTGGCTCAGGCGACTGATGGAGCAGCAGAGAGGGAGGGATGGGCATACATGTCCCTGATGGGAGGGTGTTTGTTGATTATGTTCCCTTAGGGGAGGCATGGTTCAAACAAGGGAGGTGCCCTTGAATGTAGTCAAAATATGTGAGAGGCAGGACAGGGATGTGATCGGGCATATAAATAAAAAATCCTGCAAGACAAAATCAGAGATGGTCAACCCCCAGGTCACCCTTATTATCCATGACTGGCACCAGCAGTATCTGAGTAAATCCAAAAGGAGGGTAGGAGATAAAGCTAGTAGACTTGACATGGACATGGGTGATTCATGTCAATCCATCGAAGGCAGTTTTGATGAACACAAATAAACCAAAACATTTTGCCAAAACTGCCTTCGGTGAACATTGAAACAATTTTTTCTCAAGGGAGCAAACTCCCATGCACCCCCCCCCATGTGTGGGGGACAGCCCCACCAAATTTTATATATATATATATATATATATAATATATATATATATATATATATATGTATATATATATATATATCAACTCCAAAGTCACATAACCATGGACACAAGAAAAATGCAATCTCCACTTCCATCAAAGGCAGTTTTGGTTTCTTTGCATTCACTGACATCGCCACCAGTGGGCTGACATGCTCCCAGACATAGGACACTAGGGAATGGATTGCTTATATGATATCCCAAGGGAGGCCAAAAAAAATAACAAGGTATACTACTCTTACCATTTATTGGTCGCTGCAGAAAGTGAACAAAGGATTAGTGAAAAAGCTTACTGGCGCATCATAACATCACTGGGAAATTCACCAAAGGCTAAAAGTGAGTATGGTTGGGCTGATGACATTTGGGTAGTTGGTGGTAATGCTTTGGAAACTGACTATAAACAAGAAAAATAAATACTCATAATTTATACATGCCTTCTCTTCAAAGAGAACAGATTACCGTGGCTTGTGCACATGTGTAGAAAATCAAAAGACGATCTGGAGAGGAAGATTTGGGACAGACAGGAAGAAGTCCAAAAACACCACTCCACGAACCAGCTCACCAAAGAAAGAAAAAAACACACTGAACAACTGGAGAAACGGTCACCATCCACTTTTACTGCGTTCCTAGTACTTCGGCATCAAGCCTTCCCGGGAATAATCATGCACAAGTTTGGTGTACTTTATATACATTTCCCTACATTCATTATTCAATTCAATTATATAATAATTGATCAATTAATCAGTGAGTCAAGAAATTTAATATCTAAAGTGCATCCTGAGCAGTAAAGTGCTTCAGAAACATTCAAAGTGCATCAAAACATATAAAGTGCAACCCCTTACATTCCTATAGCATTTATCATTATAATTTAAGAAGTTAATACAAAAGCACTTATGCATTTCTAGATTAACAAATGCTAAAACATTTTGCCCTACAATGGCTGATTAATTAATCAATGAGTCAAGAAAATTTAAATCTAAAATGCATCCTGAGCGATTAAAGTGCTTCAGAAACATTTAAAGTGCATCAAAAAAACTTTTAAAATGCAAGTTCATACAAAAGCACTTATACATCTCTAGATTAACAAATACTAAAACATTTTGCCCTACAATAATTGATCAGTCAGAGTCAAGAACATTTAAATCTAAAGTGCATCCTGAGCAATTAAAGTACTTCAGAAACATTTAAAGTGCATCAAATGAACTTTTAAAATGCAACCCCTTACATCCCTATTGCATTTAACTTAACAGTTTAAGAAGTTCATGCCAATGCACCTATACATCTTTAGATTAACAAATGCTTAAATATTTTACCCTGTACATACAAATCATTCATCCTATATGTCTATGCATTTATAAAATAATGCATACTGAAACATTTCATCCTATACATGTAAATCTAACTCCATATTAAGCCCATGGGGCCACAAAGTTCCAAAATTAATAATATATCTACTTTCCATCCTTAACAAAATGCACCCATATTCCATGCCTTGTACTGCAAAAGGTTTGTTTAAAACAGAAAAAAACAAACTGCTAGTGTTACCATTGTGAACAGCGTGGAAATGCTGGGCCACAGGATTATTAAGCCTGACATGCCTCACATCCCCCAAATGCCCCATAATATACCACTTTACAGGTAGACAGTCACATCCAATGGCATAAACAACCCCACTGGTGTGGCAATTGTAAGATCCCAGGGCAATGAACTTCTTTCCATTAATCAAAGTACCTGAAATGTCCTTGACTTTGTCACACACCTTGCACCTTCCACATCTAAAGGTGCCTACTGTGTTAGAACCAGTTTCCATCCTACTTATCCTACTGTTCAATAATTCCTTCAGGTTGTGAAATCTACTATGAGAAAAAAACAACCCTGCCCTTGAAATGTTGCCCACTTTCTCATCCTGCTGTATAACAGGCCAAAACTTGTGCACTAATGCCTTCAATGTAGCTGAAAAAGGGGAACATTTGTTAACAAAAAATATATCATCCTTGCCCACTTTATAATAATCTCCATGCCCATGATATATTGCATGACTCCATACTCTCCGACCAGCAATTTGCTTTCTCACTTTTTCCTCATACCTATTTAACACCTGGCTAGAATATCCTCTCTTTGCCAACTTGCATCTAACAATGTTAAATTCCCCATCCATTGTGGTTCTGTCATGAACATTATCACTAATGCGCTTGAATTCTCCATAAGGGAGAGAATCAAGTAAATGTTCTGGATGCATGCTGTCTGCACTCAAAAAATTATTAGGAATATGATTATAAATAACTCCATGTTGTGGTTGCTAAAGGAATTTTGTACTTCACCTATTACACCTAAACATATGGTCTGTTACCCATTAAATATTATTATTAGTTATCGTAACTTTATATTCATGCACCCTAAGTATAGGGAATGGAATTTTATTGTATTCCCTATAGTTTATACTCAGGGTATGCTTATGTCATCTACTTCTGAAGGAGCTCATTTAGCTATAGATAATAATCTAAAGTACTGGTATCAGCTGATATCTGATAATAAAGTTAAAAATCTAGATTTCTTAAAACAAGAATTTGATCTAAGAGAAACTTGCTGGTTAGAGGTTCAGATCTTTAGACAACATCTCATTGATAGAATAGATCTAATGTCTATAACAGTTAAAGAATCTATTCCAAAACTGATTGATTACTTGATAATAATTTTACAGCATAAAGTTTCTGATAAAGGTAAACTTTCATATATACATAAAATTATCAGACAAGAAACTTTTACAATGTAGATTCATACTGGAATTATTTCACCTCTATTAATGGGGACCCACCAACTCAACAAGATAAACAATATATATTGGAATCTGCTTATAGAACTACATCTTCCATTGTCTGGAGACTTTATACATGGAAATTTTTACATAGATCTTTTTATACACCTTTGATGATGAATAAAATTAATAATAAAGATAATCTATGTAAGAGATGTAATGTAGAAATTAATGCTGACTGGGCTCATATGTTTTATGACTGTATGAAGTTGAAAGAATACTGGAAGTCAATTAATGAATTTTTGCAGGCTCTTTTTACAGATAATTTCATTATTTCTAAGTCTCTTATATTATTCAACACACCTGTACCTCAATGTGTTAAAAAGATTAAGCTTCCCTTGTTATGGTCTATCCTAGCAGTGGCTAGGAAAATAATAACTAGAAATTGGATTTCAGATACACCTCCTTCGTTCAATGAATTTAAAAATGTTATGAATATAATGGGTAATATGGAAATAAGCACAATTAGAATGAGAACAACTAGAAAAACATCACATTTTATTGTATGGGATAATTTACAAAATTTGTTAAAAAAATTCTAATTTCAATAGCACAGTATTTTAGTTTAATTAATTGATCTGATTGTAGTGGATGTCTTTGTAAATACTTTAGTTGTTTTGTTGAATATTATAATAATACCTATTTTTAATTATTTGTATAAAATTGTTATGATATTTCTCTTATATGTTAAAACAATAAACTTGTTTTAAAAAAAAAATTATTAGGCGCTGTTTCCTTATAAAATGGTTTAAAAGATACTAGCTTGTCTTTATCCACAAAGAACTCCAAATCTAGAAACTGTATCTTATGTCTATGAGCTTGACAGGATACTGTGATGCCATACTGATTCTAATTTAGTTCCAACATGAACTGTTCAAAAAGACTAATTAATCTCCCCTCTACATATAAAAAACAAATCAATATAGCGTTTGAAAACTATAACATTTTCTGAAAAATATGTATTCCTATAACACAGTTCTCCTCAAAAAACCCATAAAAATTATGGCATAAGATGGGGTAAAAGATGCCTCCATAGCAGTTCATTGTCCTCTGTAGAAAAAAAATGTCCTCAGAACTAAATACATTGTGAGTCAGTGCAAACTCAAACAGCTGTAAAATATAACTTGTTCTGGGACCTTCCCCCAGTAGTCTGGCTACTGCTTCTGTGTGCTCTTTACCATTTCTAATGTGTAAAGGGACTTGCTTCAAATGCTCTTTCAACTGTGTATCCAGAAAAATGCCAATATTCTGGAGATATCCCCCACCCCTGACACTATGGGTCTCCCAGGGGGGTTTGCTAAGTCCTTGTGTACCTTGGGAATGGCATAAAACTTAGCCACTCTAGGTTATTCTACATGTAACTTTTTGACATCAGTGGTGGAAAAAAATCCCAGTCTTTCTCCCTTTTCAAGTAATTCCAGCAACAAGTCATTATATGCATCCAGAACATTTGACTGCACCTGTTCATAAACACCAACTTCCTGCAACAATTCCTTCACCATGTTGTTGTATTTCACTCTAGACATTATTACCCAATTACCCCCTTATTACCCAATTATCCCCTTATCTGCCTGTGCAAAAACATAATCTTTATTCAAGCTTCTTAACTGCCTTAATGCATTCTGTTCATGCTTTTTCCAATTATGGGGCTTATAACTGTCATAAAACTTCTTATATTCAACTTGCAACTGTTTGTATAACACCTTCTCAAAATTTATTATGGCTGAGACAGTTCTAGGTGGATAAAAAGTGCTAACATAAGGAACCTTAGGAATACTAAATTTTCCATAGCCAGTGTACTATGAAAAACCATCCCCAACACTATCCCTATTACTTTCAAGCTCTTTTTCATAAGCAAAAATATCCACTAACTCATTTTCATGCAGTGACAAATCTAGCAATGGTTCCTCATCCTCATCAATGCTGCACATTACATTACCATTTGCATTTTTTGAATTTGTTTTAGAAATAAATGCATTTAAATGCAGTTTGTGACAAAAAACACATATTTCTAACATTATGTCTGCCAAGGCTGGAAAATATGTCGGTACAAATTTCATTCCTTTCAAAAGTAAACTATACATGTTAACATCTAACTGCAAATCTGATATATTAATAATATTTAACATTTCACTTTGACTCACTGAATGTGAACTAATTACATTACTCAAGACATACCTGTTATTATGCTCCTCATTACATGTGACAACATCATTAGTAATGCTAAGTCCAAAATGTCCAATTCTCTGATTTTCTTCATTTCTTCCTGTTCTGCCACCTCCGGTTGTGCTTGCTTTTCAATTGCTGTGGGTTCAGTTCAGTCTCTGACCACTGCTCTGCTCGCCCTGCTGGACATCTCCTTCACTCAATTTCGCAAACAAAACACTATTCCTGCTGTTGATGCGGCTGCTTGCTTCTGTGGATGAAAATGATGAATCTCATGAACTCCGAGACCTCATAGCCGTATTTTTTAAGGTGGACCTGCTCTGCCTAGGTTTTCTCCGTCACTGAAAGATGAGGTTGTTCCTATAATTGACTATCTCTGTCCAGTTTACTGCATTTCCTTTCAAATATTTCAGCCTCAGCTTTGCCCACTCTCACGTGGATTATTTTATCTTCATTTTATTATTAAATACGGCAGTTGTAGTTTCCCCTTAAACTCGTCCTGCAGCTCCAAAATTGAATTTCTTACTTGTTCATGCAGTCTATTGTTACGTTTGACAAGTACTTTAAGCCATCTTAAAGTACACTGTAAAGAGATATTCTTCCACTCCTCAAATAAATCAGCTTCAGAAATTTCAGAAGCTGGAAGTTTGTCCACCCTTAAACCCAGAGGGGTTAAATTCAAGCTGATATATTTCTCTAGCAACCAGGTATCATAATATAAAGACACCTCCTTTACAAGCAAACATTCTAGTCTCTCATACCTGGTTGCCTGCTGGTCTCCCAATCCATTACAAGACCACAAATAGGAAGCAGCCACCTTCTCATCCCTTTCTCTCCATGTTTCTGTATAGGAAAGAAAGGTAGTTACTGAACTGAACATGGAATTGGATATGTCTCCACCAACCAAAGCTCCGGAACTGTCAGAAAACTCTGACATACTGTCAGAAAACTCCAAAAACACCACTCCAGGAACCAACTCACCAAAAAAAGAAAAAAACACACTGAACAACTGGAGAAACGGTCACCATCCACTTTTACTGTGTTCCTAGTATTTCAGCATCAAGCCTTCCAGGGAATAATCATGCACAAGAATGGTGTACTTTATATACATTTCACTACATTCTGAGCCCACTGCTGTTCATACTATTGATGGACTACATTAGCAAACAGGTTGGAGGGGACAGATCAACAAAGCTGTTGTATGCAGACGATGTAGCAGTACAGGCAGACTTTGAGCTAGAACTTCAGCAAAGGATAGGAGAACGGAATGCAAATCTGAAGGCACATGGGATGAAGCTAAGCACAGATAAGACGATGGTAATGGCAGCAAATTAGGGAAATCAGAAGAAGCTGAGAATAGAGGCAGAAGGGAAGATAGTGGAACAGGTAAACAGCTTCAGTTATCTGGGAGGGGTGGTTGAGGAGAAGGGTAGTCTGAATGAACAGGTCAAAGCTAGAATCAGAGGGGCTGCAGCCAACTGGCATACAGTATCAGGTGTAGTCTATGACAGAAGAATGCCAAAGAAGCTGAAAAACAAGGTGTACAAGACAGTGGTGTAACCAATACTGCTGTATGGTACAGAAACCTGGGCAGTAAAGGCAGAACAGTTGAAGAAGCTAGAGGTGATGGAAATTAAGTGCCTGAGAAAGGTGGTAGGATGCACACTGTGGGACAGATGAAGAAATGAGGACATAAGAGCAGAAGCCAAAGTAGATCCAACTGCAGAAAAGATCAAAGAGAACAGATTACGGTGATTTGGGCACATGTGTAGAAAAGCAGAAGACAATCTGGTGAGGAAGATTTGGGACAAACAGGAAGAAGGTAAGAGGAAGCAAGGATGTGCAATAAAGAGGTGGATGGATTGTGTGAAAGAAGATCTGCTACAATCAGGCATGAGTGTTGAAGGCAGGAGTGTGGCACTGACTCAAGGGAGTTGGTGACAGTTAACATGATACCCTGACCCCATGTAGAAAAAATAGGAAAAAGGGGGCTGATGATGATGGTGATGATTCTCCACCTCATCACTCTGCCTATTTTGATTACCACCTAATGTTTTTCTCACTTTGCCCTACTTTTCTCCAATTGTAGCACTGTTCCCTTGGTTTCCTTTTTTAGACAATGTTTGACCAAGGCATTATGATTGTTTTAACACCAACAATGTATTCTCATCTTGCAGTCAGTAATACATAATACGATACATACATAATACAATATAATAAAACTTAACTTTCTAACCTTAATGCTAACCACTGATAAAGCTCTGTTGTTTCATCCCTGTAGCATTACTTGTGCAGGCTGCCATGTCTCCTTCAAGTTTATAGTGCTTAAAGGCAGACCACATACCATGCTATTATTACAATGTAACTTAATACTGTTATTGACTTTTAAATACCACAACTAAGTAGTCTAAATATATAAATATGTTTTAAATGAAAGAAGTAAGCCAAAATGCTGCTTTACTTTGCATAATTTAAAAGGCTTTTCTCAAATTTAAAAGTAACTGATTGGGAGCTCAGGCTAACTGCTATTCACCTTGGCAATAATCAGGAATGTGCCACCTCATTAATTAAACTCAGACAGCTTTGAAAGAGTTAACATGCCCTCTGTAGCCTTGTCAGCATATTTACATTTTAAACACTCCAACTCTGGGACACATATTGCAGGAAGCATCTCTAGCTCCTACTCATAGCTACAGGATAAAAGGAAATTGATATCACTGCAAATCATCTAACAAAACATTTCCAAATAATGGACTACTTGCTTTTAAAAGTCAACGTGAATTTAAAGTCCAGCCTCCACACACATACGAAGTAAACAAAGAGTGAAAAGATAATGGCAAGGTAAGGGACATACAAATGACCAACATAAGCTCGCAGAAAGAGAAAAGAACATGGAAATACTGACATGTAGTAATCTCTAAGCAAATCTAGCCACTAAACAATGCACTGGATACTGACACACAAAGATGCCCAGCAAAAGTCCTCCATTTACACTCATTTTCTGCAATTAATTCATCCTACAGCACTGATAGCTTTAACGGGTTCCTATCAGCATTTCGAATGTTGAAAAAGCCAAAGTTAATTTCATTGAACTGAAATGTTCAAAATCTCAGAACAGCGAACTGATAGACCATCGAAATCAGTGGGCCATCATCAGAGTTTGCTATTTCCCCCACTGTGGTACTGTCTCGGAGTTGGTATATTAAAGTAGGAGGGGTGTGGGGGGCACAGCCTCCCACTTCTGTCAGTGTTTAAAGTATTTAAATTTTTTTTTTTTTTTTTTGCACGGAACACTGATTTCTTTCCCTGTGAAAGAAATCGATGCTCTGTCAGTTCGCTCTTTTGTGATTTAGAACATTTCAGTTAGATGAAATTACATTCAGCGTTTTCAGCATTCGATATGCTGATATAGACCCGCTTTAACATAGTGAGAAAATAAAAGTGCACTCACAGTGCAACTGATCCTTATTGACTAGTTTATCAGACTTTTTTAAGCTTTAGATCTGTTTTACAGGCACCCTTAAATGGCTATGTTTCAGTCTCTGCTTTATGTACTCAGATTTTCTATCATGCATTACCATATTAATGAAATGCAAGGGAAAGTGACCAAACAAGGGCATCCTCTCTCATTCTCGCTCTCTTTCTTTCGTTCATGGCACGTTTAAAATCCTAGCTCTAACAGCCATAACTGCTGGTCAGTAAAGTCAGACAGCAGCACAAAGAATAATAAATTCTCGTCAGTGCAGGAAAAGTAGGACTGCACTTATCTGAAGCTATATCTTGTACTTGAGTTCTAACATTTCATTTATGACTGCAGCACTTGTCAACGTATGCAGCAAGCAAGTCAAGACCCTCCTCCAGTACATCCAAATATTAGTAATTGGCTATGGATCAGATTTCAAAGTGCCAACTGTCACACAGCTTAAATTGTTTTATGAAAACATACACTCTCGATAATCTTTTTGTTTGCTGATAGAAGAAGGAAAATGGAATATGAAAAAGCTGTTACTTTAGTCTGTTTACTGCTTTGCATATACTTTACAGTTTTCACAAGCCAGTCCAAATAAAGTTGTAATCAGTACAGAGTCCTAGCTGATAAAATCATGCACCATTGTCACTTGATATTTGTGTGGTTACAGACTTGCAGCATTATAAAAAATTTAACATAGTACATGTTCTTAAAATAAAATTAGCAATAATAAAAAGAGCAGACTGCCTCAGCTCCCTGGAAAGGCTTTCAGTATTTGTACAATCAAACCTTCAACATAAACTGAAAACAGTAAAAAAAAGAAAAAAAAAACAGGAGACTCTATATAATAAGCAAATTTCTTGCCAATTGTTTCATAATAGCTGTTTTACTTAAAGTTATTAACATATACCGTTTTGCTCTTGAACTTAGAAAAAACTGAGTGTATTTTCAATGTCAATGGGCCAAACAAAGAGCATCTCCAGTGAATTCCACAACTACCACAGAACCTCCCAAAGTAGTGAGGAATGTTACCCAGTAAACTGGAAAGCTGGTTTAAGATTAAAATTTTGTTTCAGTTAAAGAAGCTAAATGTAATTATGACAAAGCAATGTGAAACTATGATCTTTTTACCAGAATAAAAATTGTGAATTGAATATTACAGAGTACAACTTAAATTTCATCCTATAAAAAGCAAAGTAGCAGGCAAGACAAATGACAAAAATTTATTCCATAAAAATACACATATCTACATATCTACATATATATATATATCTACATATATATATATATATATATATATATATATATATATATACGCACACATACATATATACATACACAGGGTCTATATTAAAACAATGAATGTTAGAAATTGCAAACGCTCAGATGAGCGAAAATGCCGCAACTCGAAGTTTTTTTTTTTTTTTTTATCGCAGTACAGTGAAGATCGAAATATTTGCCCTTTCTTCACTGTAGTGCAATCTCGGAGTTGGAACATATATTTCTTGGGGGGGTGTGGGTGGCTCAGGTTAATAGTGGCATTGCCTCTGGGATGTATAATTGTGGCAAATGCATTGCCTGCAAATTTATTTACACTAGCCCACTCTTTTCACTTCCCACACTGCGGAAAGACAATTTAAATATTTGGTTTATGCAGCTATTTGTTTGACTTGTTTTTGTTTGTATATGGAAAAGACAACTAGAAAGTTGTCAAGCTGTATAAAGGAACATTGCGTGGCTATTCGCAAAACAGACTTTAAAAATGCTCTGGCCAAACATGTACATTTTTGTAATTGTTTGTCCAATTTTAAATCTATTATGTTACAGCAAATTGATTTGTACTTTGGGGACTGTGACACTAAACAATGTTCAGGAACTGAAATGGCAGCTACATTTGGGAGCGAATTCCTACCCTGGCCTTAATGAGAGTTTAAATATTAAAAGTGCACTTCTCTGGGCCAGATAATTTTGTAATGTAACTACCTTGGCTACCTTGACAACTGCATTTGCATTAACACCTTTTCGTTTTGGTTACAGATTTTTATAGGAGTTAAAAAATTCTGTTTAAAAAAGACTTTTTAAGCTATTGTCATGATTCATCCTATTGGCTGTTGACAACAATTTATTGCTTTTTTCACTATGATATAACAGAGAGACATTTCTTTTTTTTTCATTTCTGAAGAAGTTCTTACCACTTTAATAAAGAATGAAAGCGCTGATCACTGGTTCGGCAGATGTTTTTCTGATGTATTGGTGAAGAAGTTTTTATTTTATTTACTTATGGTTTATTCTTCTGCAGTCATATCTTTTTGTTTTTCATCAGTTTTATGACAGTATATATATATATATATATATATATATATATATATATATATATATATAGATATATACACACACACAAACACACACATATCTCAACCAATCGCATCCTAAATGCAATTAAATAAATAAAATATCAAATAATTAGAGAAACAATACATAAAAATGTCATACCACTTTACATTATTTATTCAAAATCTTCTTTCTTTCAAAAAACATTTAATATTTATAGCATCATTTAATCCTGGAAAATGATCAGCCCTAAGTTTTAACTGCCATTCTATTTCTCTTTCATATCTAACTTGTTTTTAAAATCACCTCCCCTTAAATCTACTAAAACCTGTTCAAGTACAAAAAAATTAAAAATTCTTGTATTTCTTACAAAAACAAGGATATTTGAATAATCTATTTTGTTATCTTTTGTTTTAATAGAGTTCAACTGTTCCTTAATTCTTTTGCTTAAAACTCTCGTAGTCATGCCTGTATGAAAAGCTCGACATCTGGAACACAAACTAATGTAAACAACTCCCTTGGAATTACAAGTAAATCGACCCAGTGGCCCAACTGTTTGTTCTAAATGTTTTAAAATAATATAAGGTCCTTCACAAATAAGTCTGCAATCCACACAAGCCACCCATTTGTAGGGTCCTTTACTTTTATTTGTAAAGGCAGGAAGAATTTTAGTGTTGTCATTCAGCAATAATGTTTTAAAGCTGTTCTTTTTTTATAAACAAACAATGGTTGACTACCTACAACATCACATAGTTCACTGTTCCTTCTACAATTTTCCAGTTGTTGCAGATACCTTTATGAATACCAATATTATAAACAGACATGCCTAAAAACCAAACTGGCATTTTATTAGTAAGCCGCCTACTACCTTTAAATTTATCAAAGGGCTTAGTTAAATTGGTGCAAAACAAGTATTCCTTTTTAAATCTCTGCTTTCGCTACAGCTAACAAATTCAATAAACTCCATGTAGGCTTTGCGCAAAGCCTAAATGGACTTTACATGTTAGCGCGACTGTGTGTAGTGCATGTCAGCCCAAAATGCATATGGTTTCTTATGGTTTATTCTTCTGCAGTCATATCTTTTGCCCACTTGGCATTCCTGAGAACAGTGGAGAATATGAAGGTCTCTCCAAACACTATGTTATTGGGTGACTTCAACTACCCAAACATTGACTGGGAAAACTACTCAAGCCCAAACACCCTCGCCCAACGGTTCCTTGAATTTATAAACTCTAACACGATGGAACAACTGGTCACCACTCCCACAAGAGAGAACAACATATTGGACCTGGTCATCACCAACATGGGGACTCCATGTTCCACACCAGAGGTAAACCCCTCATTGGTAAGATCAGACCATAAACAAATTTCCCTGGACATCCATATCCTGTCCCCACCCCCAGCCAAGGAAATCACTGTAAAGAATTTCTCAAAAGCCATCTTTGCACTTCTCAAGACTGAGGTGGAATCCTTCAAAGCCCCTGGGCCAGAGAATAATACAGCCCAATCCACAGAATCCTTTACAAATGCATTCTATGAGCACCTGCAGGAATGCATGGATCGTGCTATCCCAAATAAAACCAAGACTTACTCCTCCAAAAACAGGAGACCGGTCTGGTGGACCCCAGCCATAAATAAGCTATACAACAGAAGGAGGAAGCTACTACATGACAAAGAAAAATCCCAAAAAGGAAAGGCATCTCTGATCAGTATTAGCAAGAAACTTCGATCCCTCATAAAATCATCAAAGGCCAGTTTCGAAAGAAAAATTGCCCTAGACACTAAAGATAATCACAAGGCCTTCTTTAGTTATGTCAGGAACATGGGTGGAAACTCCCAGATATGCTGTGAATTGTTGCATAACGGTACAAAATATACCGAACCTACAGACATAGCCAACATCCTGGCAGACAGATTCAGCGCAAACTTCTCCCCCCCTCCCTCCCAAAGGAGCAAATGCCTATCCCAACTGAATGTAACCTCTCTGACATAACAGATGCACAGGTGAAAGCTGCCCTCTCCAAAGCAAAAAACACAGCATCTATGGGACCGGACGGTGTCCCAGGCTGCGTCTTACATGAGCTCCAAGAAGACTTGAACCCTCACATTAAGTCACTGTTCAAACGTACTACAGGATATGTACACAAAGAATGGCGTACTACTACAGTGGTCCCACTCCACAAAGGTGGTGCCACAATGGATCCCGGAAACTATCGCCCCATAAGCCTGACTAGTCTGGTCTGTAAAACTATGGAGTGTATTATCATGGAACTCATAAACAAAGACATTGGGAGCCTCCAGACACTGGACCCTACCCAATTCGGCTTTGTTAACGGCAGATCTTGCCTCTTAAACCTAGTTGATTTCTTTGAAACAGTTACCAAAGCCATAGATGAGGGCAAGGTAGTCCACACAGCCTACCTGGACCTCGCAAAAGCCTTCGACACAATACCCCACCAGCTTAAATATCAACCCCTGTATCACAAGATGGGTTGCAAACTGGCTCAGAGATAGAACCCACATGGTCAGAATCGCAGGTGCCATGTCCGAATCCAAACCAGTTACAAGTGGCGTCCCACAGGACTCAGTTCTGGGACCTCTCTTGTTTGGTATATACTTCTCTGAGGTTCAGGCTAACATGGGGGGATTATGGCTGACAAAGTTCGCAGATGACTGCAAACTAGGGGCCATAATCGAATCTCCAGCTGACACAAGCATCCACCAAAAGGGTCTCACAGAGATGGATGCTTGGTGCCAGAGCCACGGCCTCAAGCTAAATGCTAAAAAGTGCATAGTCATCACCTTTGGGAAAAACAAGGTGCCCACAAATTACCACATAGGTGGTAATCCATTAAGTATGGAAGAAGTAATTAGAGATTTGGGGACCAACATAGATAGTAATCTCTCCTTTGATAATCACATTTCCAAAGTAGTTAGAAAGACCTTCTATATAGCCCACCTTATCACGAAAGGGTTCATATCTAGATCAAGAGAGGTCATTGTGCCCCTCTACTCATCACTCATCAGGCCCATAATTAAATACAATGCCCCTTTTGGGATGTACCTTACCCGATACCTGCAGCAACTGGAGGGACCCCAAAAGTACCTCACCAAGAGGATCATGGGCTACAAACAGATGTCCTATGCAGCTCGACTAAAGAAACTCCAGCTCTACTCAGTTGCTTACCGCCTACTCAGAGGTGATCTATGCCTGACGTACAAAGCCATGTCAAACCCAGAATTAATGGACATGCTCCACCTCAAAAAATCCAAGTCCCTTAGAGCTACATGCTCCAGGGACCTAAACCTCAGCACAAAAATAAATAGGACATGCTGGAGGGACAGATTAATTTCCCAGAGGCTTCCCTCACTCTGGAATGGAATCCCAATTCATGTTAGACATAGCCCCTCGCTCACCCTCTTCAAGCGAAATCTTGACGCGTGGATGGGAAATCGCAAATTCACCCCTGGGATCTCTTCTGTGTCCCTGCTAGACAGAGGCACAGTAAACTAATCTTAAAAGGGTACCTTCTGTGACCTACTTTACAGAGGCACAGTAGGCTAATCTAATAGGGAGGTGGAAGCCAAATACACTCTGGCTAGGCTTATAAATGCCTTAGGGCAGATAGCCTAGTATCTACCTATGAACCTATGAACCTATTAATGAGGTACGGCATGCCTACGCTAGGTTTTGTGGCTTGCAACAGTGTTGATGGCTGCAAAACCTTTTAAGAAAATGTGGATAGCAATTCTGTGTAAGGTAGAGCACCCACAGTGTGCAGATTTGTGTGGAATGCCGCAATAAACATCAGGGCTTTACAAATATCTGTCATTCTGTTAGTGCAACACAACTGCACAGAGGCCAACTTAATGGAAGGACAAATAACCAGTAATAGAGACATACATGACACAGATGTCACACAGGAATATGTTAGAATGCAGCAGTCTCAAACTCTTAAGAGTGAGAAATGTGGACAAAGCCATAAAAATGTGGGGGGGGGGCAAAGGGCCAGAAACAGGATCAGATATTTAATATTGCACTTTCAAACTTAGGAAGTTGATAGAATATATAGGTTGCACATTAGCATGAACTTTATGAAGAGCCTGAAGTTTGAAATTCAAATGTCAGTCATCTGTTTCTGATTCCACTCTACAAGGACATGCCAATGATTTGCCAGCAAAAAAATGTTATGAGGAAAAGATCACAAATATGAGACACAAACTGCACATTCTGCAGAGATCAGGACAGTTGACAGGTATGCACTCAAATGTATGTATTACTGAATCATATCAGTCCAGAAATCATCCCAGTGATATGGCAGAAAGCCACATATTTCACAAGGAAAACATCTGGACATCCTTGGAATATCTGGACAGTTGAAAGGTATTAATGTGAAGTACATGGTCCAAGCACAGTATATGACAGTGTACCTATAGTGCAGAGTACTGTGACATCCCATTTCTTGCATAGTGTACTGAAGCTGTGTTAATGATCTGTAACAGGATATGGGACTGCCGTGTAAAATGATCACTCAGGAGAAGTGTGTGCATTGAACAAGGATACACAGATGAATTGTTGGAATGAACACAGGGAAAGAGTACAGTTAAAACTCCCATATGCACACCAGAGGAGGGCATGTCAATGGAAGATTGTTGTGGCAGCAACACCAAGCACATATCTATATTGTACAGTACAGACTGTACAGTGAAAATGTGCTGTCTGTGACTGTCACACAAAGTGACATTACAATGGGGGTGATACGTGTGTGACAGAAGCATCCATACATGAATAATGTAGAATACATCTGTCAGGGATCTGACATACAACTGGGGTAGGGTGCATATTGGGAAGCTGTGCAAACCGTTATACCTAAATATGCGTGTACACTCAGCAGAAGTCTCCAGCAAGATGGCCACAGGTAAAGTATCATGGCAACCATTACAAGACCCAACCACAATCATGGACAATAGCAGAATAATACCACCACTAATCCCATGCCTGAGAAATAACATATGGGGTGTGGAGTGATAACAGATGAGCCTGCACACACACACTTGACAACTATTATGATACATCTACACTCTATGAGGGTAACCATGCACATTGTCCTGGTACTGTAATATCTGCAGGAGGTGTTAGGAGGGACATTGTTATACCTGTGACTGTATGGACACCACAGGCTAGTTGCCTTGTATACATGGCATAAATATATGCCATGTATACACAGGCTAGTTGCCTTGTATACATGGCATATATTTATGGCACAATACACACTGTCACAAATGATATACATACCATTAATGTTGTCAAACACCATGCCTTCTAAATAGTATGAAACATGACCTACCAGGCCATCTGGAATTGCTGTTTAACTGTAGCCTCCAAACATGCTTTGTGCCTCATGAATGGAGAAAAACAGTCATCCCTCTGCACAAAGGTGGGCCATCTACAGACCCTGTAAACTACAGAACCATAAGTCTCACTTATATGTAAAGCAACAGAAAGAATTATTATGGAAATGATCAATAGTGATATAATAAACCTCCATACACAGGATCCAACCCAGTTTGGTTTTGTCAAAGGTAGGTCATGCCTACTTAACTCTGGTGGACTTCTTTGAGAAGGTTACCAAAGTGATGGATGAGGGCAAAATGGTTCACACTGCCTGCATTGACATGGCCAAGGCATTTGACACAATACCCCACTCTGATACTGTTGACAAACTGTATGTCACCCAGTAGATAGCCAACTGGTTCACAGACAAGACCCAGGAAGTTAGAATTGGGGAGTCCACCTTTACAAAGAGGCCATTCACATGTGGAGTCCTTCACATACCCAGTAGTTGCATTACATTCAAGTGAGTAGTCAGCGCTGTGACCACATGTTGGTGGATGTACCACTTACCCTCTATATCAGGACACAGGTCACATACCTATTGGTCTGATTATAGGGTGTGATGTCAAAGTCAAGTCAAAGTCAAAGTAAACTTTATTGCCATTCAGAAATCACACAAGTACAAAAACTGAACAAAATTCTGAGTCTTCAGACGCAATGTGCAGACAACATAGACTATTTTTACAGACATTTACACATATAACACCTAGCAATTACATCACGAACATGCAGGTAGACAGACTAATATTGCATACAGTTAGAAACACATTTTAACACTTTTCGAACTGAACACTTACTTGCATGACACTTCAGTATTGCACAGGTACTTGGTTAAGACATTGCATTGGATCCTTGCACAGAAAGAAACATCTGAGTATTGCACTGTAAACATTAGAGTATTGCACTATGGGTAATTTACGAATTTGCAAAATGTATTGCACTGAAAGAAGAGAGAGATATTTTACTGCATTACTACTGCCCTAGATGTATTTATTTTACATTTGTTGACCGGGCTAGTCTAACTGGATACATGTCCATTTTCAGTAGAGGCCCTGGGAGAAAAGTTCCAACACACACAATTACAATATAAAATATTGCTACAGTACAAGCATAATACAGTTGATGTTAATAAAAATACAATACTTATAATAAACACAACACAACAGTAAAAGGTTTTGTACATACAAAGAATGAAACTATTTACATATATACATAGATTTAAATTGCAAGATCATGGTCTATTCGGTTCTTTAAGGATAGGTCTAGAGTTAGTGCAGAAGAATAACAGGTGAAGAGTATCCATTAGTATAAAGAAACATGAGTTAGTCAGGGTTAGTATAGCGGCATTACCAATGTGTTCTAAGATAAAGTTTTAGTTTATGTTTAAAAAGTGTCATTGAAGACAGTGATAAAAGTTCAGTGGGTAGTAGGTTCCAGTGCTTTCCAACAGTATTAGAGAATATAAAGTCTCCTGCCAAGTTGTTGGATCTACTTGTACAAACAAATATTTTATCTGAGGAGTGTAAGTTTCTAAGATTGTTGTAAGGGGTAATGAGGCTAGAGGGTATTGGTAGGTTGATACAGGGACTTATGGGCAATAGCAAGCTGGTGAAATTGATGCTGATTTTGAAACTCTAGCCATCCTAGCTGTTTTAGATTAAGACAGTGATGGGTTCTAAATGGAGAGCCAGTGGCAATATTATTATAGGAGATTGCCAGTTTGTTGAGGTTGTTTTTTGAGAGATTAGTATATATAGGTGAAGGGGCAGCCACGGTGGTGCAGCGGTTAGCATTACCACCTCACAGCAAGAGGTTCTCCGGTTCGATCCTCGGCTGGGGTGCCTTCTGTGCGGAGTCTGCATGTCCTCCCTGTGGTCGCGTGGGTTTCCTCCGGGTGCTCCGGTTTCCTACCACATCCCAAAGACATGCTATAGGTGGATTGGACACTCTAAATTGGCCCTAGGTGTGAGTGCGTGCATGTGTGTGCCTTCTGTGGAAGGTTGGGTGCCAGGCTGGCAACTCGACACCATAAAACTCCACTGCCAATCATGAGCGGACAGGTGATCCACTGTGGCGACCCCTAACCGGGAAAAGCCGAAAGAAGAAGAAGAAGTGTATATAGGTGAAGCATAGAGGAGTGTGGATATTAAGTGAGTATGGGCTATAGAGGTCCTGGCTAATGGTGTAAGGAAGCGTTTGATTCTGTACAGGGACCCCAATTTCTTGTTGACTGTTTTTATTGTGTTGTTAACATTAATATCAACACTAAGTTTGCTATCTACTGTTATTCGTAAGAGTTTGGTGGTTGGGTCAGGAGAAATGAGAGTGCCATTATTAGATATGGGTGTGAAATCTACTGGGGTGGACTTTCGGGTTGGAGTAAAGAGCAGAAGTTTTGTTTTTTGGAGTTTAAGAGGAGGCATCGGTGTAAAAAACATTGTTCTACTGTATTGAATGCTTTTTGGGTTAGGGACTGTAGTTCAGATGGAGAAGTAGCTGACCATACTATTGTAGAGTCATCTGCATATTGAAAACTGGTGGTTTGAGGAATTGCTAAGTGTAGGTCACTAATAAAGATGGAGAATAGGAGTGGACCTAATATGGAGCCTTGAGGGACACCAAGGGAAATGGGGAGGTGGGTAGATAGATTATTATCCCATAGCACAGCTTGCTGTCTACTGTCTAAATAAGATTCAAGCCATTTTATAGTCAGTCAGAGCTCCAATTGAAAGGGATTTGAGTACATTTAAAAGTAGCTGGTGGTTAACCATATTGAAAGCTTTAGATAGATCAATAAAGAGTGCAGAAGAAAGAGTATTGTTATTACGGTTTTTGTTAATGCAGTCTGTAAAGGATAGCAAGGCAGTGGTAGTACTATGGAATGGTCTAAATCCATGTTGACAGTTGGTAAGTAAGTTGTTTTGGATTAGGTGGTGTAGTAGTTGCCTATGGATGCATTTTTCCATTATTTTTGCCAGTGGAGAGAGTAAAGCTATGGGATGATAGTTTGAAAAGTCATTAGAGTTCCCACCTTTGTGTAGGGGGATAATGTGAGGGATTTTCCAGATAATTGGGATGGTACCTTCATTTATGGTCCTGTTAATCAGTATAAAAATGGGATAGGCTATGGCTTTAGCTGCTTTTAGGCATTCTGCAGGTAGTTGGTCAGCTGAAGGGGTGGTAGGTTTTAATTTTTGGAGAAGGGAGCAAATGAAGGAAGTTGGAACTGGTTGTAACTGAAATGAAGGAAGTGGGCTAGTAGTAGAAGTTGGCAGATTTGAGCTACCTGGAGATAGTTGACTAGCAAGAGTATGAATGGCCTCTGTAAAGAAGGAATTAAAGGCATTGGCAGTTTGTGTGGGATTCTCAAGGTTAGAGCCTTGTGGGTTTGGCGTGATAGATTGACCTGGATGTAGTAGTTTGTTAATGCTAGTCCAAAACTTTTGGTGGTTTATTTTGGTGAGCTTGCTGTAGTTGGAAGTAAAAGTT
Source organism: Protopterus annectens (assembly GCF_019279795.1). NCBI lineage: Eukaryota > Metazoa > Chordata > Ceratodontiformes > Protopteridae > Protopterus > Protopterus annectens. The sequence continues at coordinate 213,313,724 of NC_056743.1, read as the reverse complement.
TCTTTTATCTATAAGGATAGCCTTTTTTTGTATTACTTCTAAGTTGTTTAAAGTTTTGATGGTCTGTAGGATTTTTAGTAGTATGCCATTTAGACCAGGATTTGTTTCTATGAAGGATTTTTTGCCTAGTTGCTTTTGAGAACCATGGAGCAGGTTAAGTCTTATTTCCAATAGAGCGTGTTGGTGCGTGGTGGTCAAAGATGGCTAAAAATGTGGAATTAAAGTATTGAATAGCTTCATCTATTGGGAGATATTTTAGTGGTGACCAATTACAATGCTCAAGTTCTGTTTGGAAAAGTTCATAGGTTGGTACTAGGCTATCAGTCCTAGGGCCTATACAAGCCTAGCCATAACAATTCCCTGGCTATTTCTTCCCACATTATTTACTTCCCTGGACCCCTGTCTAGCAGGGCAACAGATGTGATCCCTGGGGTGAATTTCCTTTCTCTCATCCAATCGTCAAGGTTCCTTTTGAAGAGGGCCAAAGAGGCACTCTGCTTGACATGTATGGGCAATCTATTCAAGAGTCTGGGGAGTCTCTGGGTCAGGAACCTATCCCTCCAGCATGTTTTGTTTATTGTGATGACAAGGTTTTGATCCCTGGAGCGTGTGGCTCTGAGGGATTGGGATTTCTTTAAGTGTAGCATGTCCAACAGCTCTGGGTTTGACATGGCCTTGTATGTTAAGCAGAGATTGCCTCTTAATAGATGATATGCAACAGAGTATAGCTGGAGTTTTAAGGCGGTCAGTGTAGGGCATCTGCTTTAGGCTTGTGATTCTTTTAGTGAGGTATTTCTGCGGCCTTTCCAGATGTTGCAGATGTCTTGAGAGGTACATACCAAATGGGACGTTGTATTCTATAATGGGTCTAATGAGGGATGAGTACAGTGGGACAATGACTTCCTTTTTTCTGGATGAAAAGCCCTTCGTGATGAGGTGTGCCACATAGAAGGATTTCCTGACTGTTGTGGCGATGTGGTTATCGAAGATGAGACCACTGTCCACCTGTGTCCCTAAGTCTCTTATCACACTTTCAGTGTTTAGTGTACTGCCACCTATATGGTTATTCACGGATACATGTTTTTTCCCAAAGGGGATAACTATACATTTCTTGGCATTGAGCTTGAGCCCATGGCTCTGGCACCAAGCATCTGTTTCTGTAAGGCCCTTTTGTAGAGTATCCACATCATTTGGGGATTCAATAATGGCTCCCAGTTTGCAGTCATCTGCAAACTTTGTTAGCCAGAGTCCTTTAGTGTTGACCTGTACTTCAGAGAAGTAGATGCCAAAAAGAGCGGCCCCAGGACTGACCCCTGAGGTACTCCACTTCTCACTTGTCTGAAGCTGGATTTGGAGTTGGCTACTTTTACAGTGTGGGTTCTATCAGTAAGCCAGTTAGCAACTCATTGGGTGATGTAGGGATTAATGCCCAGCTTAGTAAGTTTATCTATGATTCCAGAGTGGGGGATGGTGTCAAAGGCCTTGGCAAGGTCTAAAAGGCTGTGTGGACCACCTTACCCTTGTCCATGGCTCTGGAGACTGATTCGAAGAAGTCAATCAGGTTCAGGAAACAAGATCGGCCCTTCACAAACCTAAACTGGGTGGGGTCCAGTGTTTGAAGGTTGCCAATGTCTTTGTTTATAAGTTCCATGATAATACGCTCCATGGCCTTGCAGATAAGGCTTGTCAGACTGATGGGATGGTAGGGTTAAAATGTTTTTTGGACCGTATTGTCCTGAAAGTATTTGGGTAAGTTAGGTTGGTTTTATGCCTGATAATATAAGTTAGTGAGTGGTCACTTAGATCACCTGGGAGGGTCCTTACTTTGTATGTTTGATGAGGAGTATTAGAGAGAATCCAGTCTAAGATACTTTCTTTGTTATTGGGTTTATTAATTCTAGTTGGAGAGGTAATAGTTTGTGAGAAGCTATATAAGTTAATATGGGTAGTGGGGTGTACAGTACTACAGGACTTCCAGTCGATAAAAGTCTCCAAGGACTATAGTTTCTTGTGGGAGATTTATAGAAAGCCAATTAAGGATAGTTTTGAGGGTATTAATGTTCTTTCCAGGAGGAAGGTAGATGCAAATGATATATATGGATTTACGTGTATTAAGTTGAATTTTAGAAATAAGGATTTCAGCATTATTGTCTAGTGGTGGTCTAAGGTTTGTAGCGGTAACTTGTAGCTTTGTTTTGTAAAGGACTGCTACCCCTCCTCCCTTTTTGGCTGTGTTGTCTAGTCTCAGGATATTATAACCAGGTGGGATGACTTCATTATCTTTGATTGCGGCTTTTAGCCATGTTTCTGTTAAACATAGGATGTCAAATAAGTGGACATCTAGGTGGGTGTGGAGGTGAGCCAGTATAAAGAAGGCACATACTTTCTTTCTTCCTTTCTCGGAGGAGCACAGGGATACAACTATAGAGTGATGAGGCAGTTGGTAATTTGGGAAGGGTCCTTAGATGGCCTATAAGTTACAATTATGGTGAATATTGCGCTAAGAATTACATGAGACTGGTAACCAGGTTAATGCACGATTTGAGACGGTTTCTATCACCCAGTTGGACATCATGGAGTGCAGTGGTTACTAGAGTTCAGCAGCCTGATGACATCAGGGAAGAAGCTAATCCTGAATCTCATAGTTCAATGATAATGTTAATGACGTCCACATTATACTTGGGTGGTGTGTCTGTTTCCTGATTCAACAAATCCCTCCATGTGTTTTGTCAATGCACGTGTTGTCATGGCTGTGGCAGCAGTCTCTGGTATACGTCGATACTGTCTGTATTATACTAATATCACAGTTGGAATCAATGATTGCCCACAAGCTGTAGTCCTTCAGACAGCTGTTTGGACACAGCATATGTATGTCATCTGTAATGTCCATCACTTAACCAATGGGCAGGAAAGTATCTAGCAGACACCCCTGATGTACTGACCCAATAACTGGACCTGAGATATATATCACGTCAAACATTTCAACATAACGAGATGCCACATATGTCATACACTGGTCTACCCACTTGGTGATATAGCTGTTCATGCCCACAAATGACAGTGTTGACTGAATACATCAGTGTGGATTTTTGTCAAATGCCTTGTCCTACTCAAGTTCCACAACATGATATTGCTGTCATCATGCATGCCCTCAATTACCTGTTTGAGGACATCAGATGTAATGGACCTGATGCAGCAGTAACAACTCACAAAGGTCTGTTACACACACCTGCAATATTACTAGTGTACATGTAGAAGAAGTCCATGATGACATGTTGGTCTACCTCACAGTCAAGGAGAGTCAGGATGTCCCTATGCATACATGCATTAGATGCTGTCTCCCCAGCTCAGGTGGATGCATGTTGATGTACACCTTTGTATGCTAACATAGGCCATGTGGAGAGTGTGTTGAATTGTGTATTCAACCATATCAGGAAGGTGTATGTCCTGGGTCACACCACAGGTGATCGGTGATGTCACAGCACACTGATTCCATGTGATAGGCCTGGATGAAGGTAAGATAGTGCATACTGCCTATTGCGATCTGGCCTAGGGTTTTGACACAATCACACAAGCAGGTATCATTGAGAAAATCCCAAAGCTGGGAATAAACAATTGGCTCAATGACAGAGCACATCATGTGAAAGCTGGTGAACCAACCTGTACCAGTAGAGCTGTCACCACTGGCAAACCCCAGTGATCTGCGCTTGCCCCTTCACTGTTTGAACTACATTGCTCAACAGTTCAGGCTAAAGTATATGGCCTTTGGCTTACCAAGTTAGCTGATTCTTGCATATTGCCTACAATCATGGAATCTATGAAAGGTGATAACACAGTACAGGAGGAGCTAACTCGCACAACTGAATGATGACTGTTAAGAGTATTATTAGTGAATTCACTATAGAACATTAAGGTAGAATAAGGCCTGAAAATACAGAGTTAGACATGTATGCATTCAATTTCAGAGAAAGACAGTTTATTAGAAAGGAAAGATAAGCATGAGATGTGCAGAAAATACAGAAATACAGAATGCTCCTTTTTTAAGGGAAAGATACAATCTTGCCAGCTACAGAATATTCCTTTCTCAAGGGGAAGATGTACATAGCAATGGAATGCTAGATAAAGAGGCACATACATGCAAGACCAGGCTTGGAAACTGGGGCAACCAAGGCCAAAGAGGCTTGTAAAGCATTACAGTACTTTGTATTATTAAAATATACTTCAGATACAGTTAGGGAAGTTGGGAAGTCAGTTAATTAGTTCAGGCTGACATAAAGAAAAGATTAAATATCCATCATTTTAGAATATGAGTTAGATTTTGGACTGCAGAAAAGGCACTCAAGCCTGAGTACATAAATCAAGTCAAGGAGGAAAAAGACGGTCTCAGTTAATATAATTCAGGAGAATCAGAATACACGTGAAGAAATGTTGGATGTATTTAGCAGCATTGTTATTATTAACCAGCATTCCAGCATATCTACAGACTGTTACTGTTTATCAGCACTGTTAATATAAACAGTATTCTGATATTGTGAACATCTAATAAAGTCTTATTAACTGAACTAGTGTTTGCAGAATTCATTCTGAAAAGTACAAAAAGACTTGGACCATAAAGGCGAGACTGGCACCTGTTCCGCACAAGTTTGGGTAATCAACAGATAAAGATTTTCATTCCAGTCAAATTTTAGTTGTTTCCAGTTAATTCCAGTATAGTACAGTCCTATCAATTCTTTCAATGGTGAGCAACTATAAATGGGGTAAAACAGTGAAAGTAAGTCCCAAAACCCCATAACTACTTTGCATCAGTAGTCAGACTATATGTGTTCTACAGAAAAATCTACAGAAGAGCCCAAGTGTTTCGTTCAACTACGTGTGTTCTACAGAGTGATCTACAGAAAAAAACAGTATTACCTTCATAGCAACCTTATCAGTAGTCACACTACAGGTACCAGGGTTTATTCAACGTTTCTTCAAACTTCAACAGACACAGCTGCAATGAGTAACCCTTTCAAGTACAGTTTCAAGTGCACAGCCAGCTTAGCACTTTTTTTCCAGTCTATCAATGACTACACTCAGCAAATGTTTCATAACAGACTTTTCAGTAGCCCACCAGTGCTTTTCCAGATGGGATACTGTGAACTCCATACAGAATAAGGCCACAGCCATCAGCACTACAGTTATTCCTTACAGAGCAGACCTTTCAGTAAGACACCACTAATAAATTTCATACAGTAGAAAACAGCCAGAGCAGACAACCTCAGCATACAGTAATTGCAGCTGTTAGACAAATTGCAGACCACCAATGTTTACTTCAAAAAAAAAAAAAAAGCCTAAAAAAACATCAACAGACCAGCACTTTTTCAGAAAATCTACAACCTTCAGCAGTGTTCCTTCAGAACATAAAAAGACATTACAGATTTTCAAGTTTCCAGTTTGATATCACACAGCCAAAAAAGCAAGAAAAGGTTTAAAATTAAGCTTCAGACGACAGAACACATATAAAGTTATGTAGGACTTTATATGCACTTTTTAGCTAACAGCTCATAAAAGTTGAAGTACATCAGTAAACTCTTGTATAAACATGCCAAGTATTACTTGTACAATTAAGACACGAGTAAATATTTGGTTTAGAGTTAAAAAATGGGTAAAGCAGTCTAAAAAGTGTGTTCCAAAAATGTTCTTTTAAAGTTAAAGTTTATTAGTTCAGAAATGTTAATATTTCTTGACACAGTAGGGTTAAATCACACAAGCAGACAGCAACAGATTTGCAGAATAGGTCAGCTTCTGTCAGCAATTCTGATATACAGTTTTCAAACATCAATGTAAATGTGACAACACATGTAATTCAAAGTATGGAGTTAAGTAGCAATATGGTAAATACAGCCGTAAACACAATCAGTGTACAAGCCAGTGCAAATATTGCACTGAGGGGAATAAGAGTGCAGATTGTAATCAGTCTAATAAAGTAAATAATATATAGACTTTATCACAAACTACTGTTTCAGAGCAAAGTAAAGAAATAACGCATTCCATAGCCAGAGTCAGTGATGTTGCTAGTTATATAACAAAGGATTTTCAGCTTATCTATAAAGGGTGTGGCAGTCCAGCACCAAACCAGGGCATTTACCAATCATTGTTTAAGGTTAAAATAAATAACAATATTTTATTCTTCACAGAAATTATAGAAAAATGTACTGATTAATACAGACAAATCAACTTCAGTTACAAACAGACCTTTATTAGAGGACATGAATACAGTTTTGCCAGGATTTAAAGGGTCAAAGATTACAGCAGCTAACAGTTTGAAATGTAATAGCTCTGTACTGGGTATGGACATGCCATCAGAGTTGTATGTTGCTTTAGACTTCAGTAACAAGATTTTATGGAAGAGTAAAGACATTGCAGGCTGTACAGTGGTACATGTAGATGACACGTGTGAGAATTTGCATGTGGTGGTTTTTGCAGGTGTGCAGAATTTGAGGAGTTGGTTGCAAAAGGAACATGCAGATTTAAAGATAAAGACAAAACAAATTCCAGTTCAGCTGACACAGCTAAAGTGTTCAGAAAAACATACTGGGTGTGGCCAGTTAGAAAAAAGGGTAACCAATATGCATCTATGTTGTGTAGAGTATTCCAGAAATGACAGTCAAGTTCATTTGCAGAATAAGGGATTTACAGTTACAGATTTGGCAAATTAATTCTTGTGTTATTCTTTTGTTTAAGAGCTTTGTATTAAAGTGTTGCAATGCATAAATAATATCTTAATACAGACAGAGATGAAAAAGCATTCACAAATATTGCTATACTTGTAAAAAGGACATAGTTCCAGAATTAGATCAGTTAAACTCTAGTAATAAATGTGTAAAATAATGCTTTGTTAGTTTACAGAATGTAAAATTTAAAGTCAGTGCTACATTTTAAAAGTGTCAGTACAGTCCAAAGTTCATATCCCATGAATGAAAAAAGTGCATCATATATATATCTTTAATGCTAAAGGTTCAACTATTATGTTATAAAGGGTAGACAAGTAAAGCTCTAGAATTAAATGAATTCAACTCTAGTAATAAATGTGCACACTATATAAAAAACTTCAAATAGTTGCATAAAGGACATACAAGTAAACTTCCAGATAAAGAAACTTCACATACTTATACAAAATACAGACAAGTAAACCTCCAGAATGAGATTACTTAAATCAGGCAATAAATGTGTTTATGTAATCCATTTAAACTTGTATATATTTCATAAAGAAATTCCAGTTTACCAAGCACACTAACTCAGATTACAAGCAAGCTGATTTAAAGACAGTACTCTATGCTATAAGGCAGTATGGAAAAAATCAATTTAATACCATTATGCAGTTATAGTTTTTACTATTCATCCAAGAAAATTGTAGACAGTAATGATAAATTCTTGTAGCATTCAGTAGTACTGAAAAGTTAAATGTCAGCTAAAGAAATGGATATGGTAAGACAGTGGTGGAGTTTCACTCACAGAACAGTACATTAGAATCTGAGGGTCATGAGATTAAAAGTAAAAGGTTCAACAGTTGAGATTAATTTTATATAGGTGCAGAAATGCACAGAGTTAGATTACTACTTTAGTATCATTTGAGGTTATGACAAGAAAAACAATGTCATTGAGGTTTCAGTTTGCTTTAATAATAAAGTTACATCCTTTCCATGTCACTGTTGCACATTAAAGCAATAACCAACGATGTGGTGTGGTATATTGAAGATTTACCCATGGTTGGTGTGGTTTAATCACAAGGGCGAAGCCAGAGTGATTAAACAAAGACAAGTGTGGGTAAATCTTCAGTATACCACAACCATGGAGACGGTTATTGCTATTATACAGTGACATTATTTAAGAAAAAAAGACTTACTTTTCTTAAATAATATCGTTGTATAACGACAGATTACTGTTCTTCCACCGGTTGTGGTATACTGCTTCTTCATTTTGATGTACTGCGCATGCGTATGGGACTTGCATACCCAGTACATCAAAGAAAGTCTCCGTTGCTCCATTTTCTCTTTTGGTTTGGGGACACTTTATACCAACAGAAAAAAGTCTGGGCAACCGGACCTTTTTCCATTGGTATATTGTGGGATTTACAACGGGCACGCTGGTTGGACTGGGCCAATCAGCGTGCACGTTTTCGAATAGTAATAGGGAGTCATTGTATAATATCAGTTTGTTTACACACTTGCAAGAGTTTATTAGCAGCAAATGTTTATTTCATGCAGAAAAATGCAAATTAAGGCAGAGGAACAAGTAGTTCTCGCGATTTATAATTGTTAAAACTGCAAATGTTACTTTAAGGACCTGATACTAAATACAATCAAGAACTTTTATCCACCCAGCCTTGCAGAAGAAATGAAAAGAAGAGGTTTAAAAGGGCTAACTATAAAAAGAACACATTAACATTAAAGCAAGCCTTCCTTTACCTCATCAGCGAATAGGACAACGCATTGTAAAATTTGGCAAGATGGCTTTGGTGCAGAAGTTGACTATGTGTTTCATTTACTTCTTCAATGTTTGTTTAATGTTAAAATGCAGTCAGCTAGACAGCTGAGTAGTTGTTGAAGACGTTTATTTTGTTTTTTTAATGTAAAAAAAATCTTTTCTACTTTAAATTTGAGCTTCGACTTGCGAAGTATCACCATGCGCGTGCGCTCGCTTCGCAAACAGCGTTTTTTTTTAATTCTTGCAATGTTTTCATTGCAGCCGAACGAGGAGCAAAGAAGGCATCATTGTGATGCCCAGAACTTCAGAAGTCGAGACACAAACCACATAGATATGGAAGGGGCTCTCGATCTCATGATATGACCGCGATCATGGACGTGCTTGCTGGGAAAATGCTGCTGATTGGTTGTTGCTCTCTTCCCGGGCTTTATGTGTTGGGAAAAGAGCTTCAGCTTTGTCTTGTTTCATGATCTTTTTACTTTTTTTTGTGAATAATTTTTTTGGGTGGTGTGGATTTTGTCAGCTGTGCAGCGTGTGCCTAGAAGAACAGAAGAACAAGAAGAAAGAAGAAGAAAGAAGAAAGAAGAAGAAAGGTTTTAAAGTACAGAGTGAAGATGCAGAATTAAGTAAGTAAATGTTAGTTAGCCTTCACAAGCTAGTGTGATTAATGCTGCTTGTGTGTGTGTGTGTGTGTGTGTGTGTATGTGTGCGCGTGCGTGTGAGTATGTATGTGCATCATCTAACCAGATATTGTTAAGACTCATTACCAAGAGACATCTGTTCTTACAAAAATGGAAGGAGTCTAGTGATTTGCATGTGTGTGCAGAGACAGCATTCAGGACATTCTCAGAATACACAGGCAATTATAACATCAAGATCAAGGGTGCAATACCTTTGAAGCACCACTGATGATGTTCCTTGACAGTGATGTTGAGCTGTAACTAATACAGCAGTGTGTGTGTGCGCGTGCGTGTGAGTATGTATGTGCATCATCTAACCAGATATTGTTAAGACTCATTACCAAGAGACATCTGTTCTTACAAAAATGGAAGGAGTCTAGTGATTTGCATGTGTGTGCAGAGACAGCATTCAGGACATTCTCAGAATACACAGGCAATTATAACATCAAGATCAAGGGTGCAATACCTTTGAAGCACCACTGATGATGTTCCTTGACAGTGATGTTGAGCTGTAACTAATACAGCAGTAATTCATTTTAAGTCCTTTATCAAACAACAAATCTGGTACAGTGTATATAGAACAGGAGAGGACTGCCGGACCTTCCATCAGCACTACAGCATTTCGATTTTGTCCACACTTGTATACCAAGTGAGGAATCCCCCTGGAGCCTGCTTTTGCTAGACCTGACTGGGATAAGTGCTTGTCCTTGCTGCATGTTGACAGGGAGCTGTTGAATTCTGATCACCAGTTGAAACAGGTTGATTCCCAGCATCATGAAAGCTTACCAGGTTTCAGTTTCTGGTGGAAACTCCTGTAATTTTAATTTTGGACTGTTCTAGCCTGTGCTACTGCCATAGAGGGATAAAGCCCTACCTACAGCCCAGGATACCTGAGCTGACAAGCATTTCAGGGGACTGATGGTGTATAGGCAGGGATGCTTGGTATGCCCATCCTGGTGGTGCGGAATACTGGCTCATACAGCAGGTCCAATGATGATGGTAACTATTGCTGGCACATTAGGGGAACATGCTTGCAAGAACAAGGTGTACAAGTAGCCCTCAAGTGTTTTATTCCTCATAAAATCTATGGTTTGTAAATATTGCAAGGTTTGATATTTGATGGTGCAGTGGTAGCATGGTTGCCTCACAACTGTAGGGTTTTGGGTTTGATTCTTGGCTGGGGTGCCTTCTTTGTGGGGGGGTCTGTATCTTCCCTGTATTTGTGTGGGTTTGCTTTTGTGTCCTCCCATGTTACAAAGACATGTCTGCATTATTTCTTCCTGGGCCTCTGTTGAGAATTGTTTTTTTTTTGTTCCAAGTCAGACTGTCCTGATTAACAAATGTTAAATAAAATTGACAGGCATTTGAATTTCAGACTTCAGGTTTCTGAATGTTTACTTCCTTACATATTTGATGGTGCAGTGGCAGTATTGCTGCCTCACAGCTATAGGTTTTCTGGTTTGATTCTTGGCTGGAGTCTGCATCTCCTCCCTGTGTTTGTGTGGATTTGCTCTGGTGCCCTGTCATTTTACAAAGACGTGTCTGCAGCATTTCTCCCTGGGTCTCTGCTGAAAATTGTTTTTGTTCTGTCAGTAGTAAATCTGACAGGCATTTGAATTTCAGACTTCATGTTCTTCAGAAAATACATAGTAACACAAGCGTAACACAACCTTTTATTCTAGCAATTTTCTAAGTTTATAAGATGAATATTTGAAATTTGTCCCTATTTTTGGGACAGTATTCCCTTATTATTGGCTTTGTCCATGTTTTTTGTGCTAAGGTTGACAGCCATGGCAAGAACTGAATTCACTGAATATGTTTGAGGGCTGTGTTCCCTCATTACTGAGTTTGTCCATGTGTTTTGTACTACGAGGTTTCAGTCTTCCTCTTTTACAAAGCAGCTGATTTGGTGTAGTGGTATGTTGCTCTGACTGTTTTGCACAGGGACCTTGGCAGTAAAATGTATGGTTCTAGCAACTTTCCAAGATTATACAAGCAATGTTTGTGTCCCTGGCTTTGTTTGGCTTTTCCCAGTTTTCTTGTGCTGCAAAGTTGAGTATTGAGTAGATTTTACAAGGAGCTGAGAGCTGCAGGGGAACAGAAGTTTAGTGTTGCTTAAGTGAAATTGGTTTGCCTTGTTAATAGCACAACAGGTTGTGTACTTGCTTTTGATGTAGAAGGCTGTGGGTTCTACTCCCACAAGTGGTGGATGCTGCGAGAATGTTCTCCTTGGTGAAGATGCTAACTATGAGTCCGTTATCAATTTGCAATCCATTTCCTCTTGCAATATTACTAGCTTATCATTTTTTTTAATGTAATATAGGCAATTTATTCCTGAGGGGCAACAGACACTTTATTTTTCGATGAAACCATGAAATATAAAGGTGTTTGCTAGCAGCAACCTCTTCATTAGTTACAGATTTCTTTAATGTGGAATTATTTAGATGACTTTTACTTCTTCAGAGATAGTGCATATTTACCGATAATGGACTGTATAATTGTGCATATTTACTGATAATGGTGGACTGTAGAATTGTGCATATTTACTAATAATGGTGGACTGTGGAAGTCTGAGTAGACTTTTATGATAAATGTTCTGAACTGGGCAGTTTTGTTTCATTTTTTACTGGAAAAATGTTCAAAACAAATTTAAAACGCCCTCTAACAACTGTAATATATTGTACAAAGAATATAATTTAGTACAATGAGGAAGGTGTATCAAAGAGCACATGTATGTTTCATATGCATATGATTTGAAAACAGCCCAAAATTAATCTTTATCTGACACTGGCAAAATGTATTTTCTTTGAATGTGGGATTCAGTGCTGTTTCAATGAATGTGAGTTTCAAGGGCAGAGAAGTTTTAATGCTAAGTTTTCATGGTGAGACTGCATTGCTTTGTTTAGTAGATGACTTAGGGTTTGTGCTGTAAAATACAAAATAAAACTTTCAAATGAAGTCCAACTCATCATAGAAGTAAAGCAGTATGCACATTAGTGTTTATGGTAAATGGAGTAAAACAGCCAAGTAATGGTTCATTGGAATGGCTGCAGAGGCTCCATTCAACCATGATTTTGTCAGGGGGGAAGGGCAGCAAACTCAGACAGGCCCAGCTGAACTATACCTCCCAACTGTCCAGATTTTCAAAGAATGGATAGATTTTTGTTTCTTATTTTTGTTTGTTCTTCATAAAATTTGTAGTTTTCTGGCAAATCATTTAGAAATTAAGTCACTAAATAATGATACACTGAGTTTCAGACTTCATAACCTTCAGAAAAATGAATGCTAAAGTAAGAACTGTTATTCTATCAACTGTCTCAATTTATACAAGAGCAATTTTTAGTACTGTTTATATGTTCCCCCAATATATTTGGCCTTGTCCAGATTTACTGCATTAACAGGTTGAGAGGTACATGCAAATAAATTGCTTTATAGAATTTCAACTGTCCCCGATTTTGGATCAAAATGTTGCTCTTCCCCAATAATCCAAATAGCAATTTTGGAAGAAAACATGGAGGGTTTACAATTAAGAAATAACTGTAATAATCAAAGTTATGGATTACTTGAAATGCATGTAGATTCTTTTATTTTGTCAGCTGCTCAAGTTAGCAGTACTAATATTAAAGTGTCCCTTCTTTGACAGGTTCCAAGCTGTATTGTGTGGCTATTTTATATTTTTGCATCACATTTGGTCCATTTTTCATAAAATTGTGTTTTTTGGCAAATTAGTGACAAAACACTAAAGACTGAAGTTAGAAAATAATGACAGACATTTGAGTTTCAGATTTTATACCCTTCAGAAAAGTCATACTAATGCAATACCTATTCTATTATCTTTCTAAGTTTATTAGAGCAATATTTAAAAATTGTCCTTATTTTTGGGCCTTTGTCCCACTTCTGTGTATGGCTTTGTCCAGATTTCTTGCTCTGAGGTTGAGAGGTATGACAAATGTGTCAGGGCCATCACAGTCAGCCAGAGACATTTCAAATTGTGACATACTTGTTGCACCCCACTCCACCGTGTCCAAGCAAGGCAAGGAGTAGTTATGCAGTGTAAATGTGCAGTGCCCAGTGGCTTTTCATCTGTCCTTGATTTTGCAGATATCTGTCATATTTACTGTACTGTTGATTTATGCTTATTACTCAAAGTGCCTGTTGCTCTGTGTTTAAGTAGCAATGCTTTAATGACCATAAGGTAAGCTTGTCTGAGATCGTAAGATGCAAGTAAGCTTTAATAAGCATATTGTTAAAGAATTGCCAACATTGAAAGCCTTTCTGTTGTTGCCATGCAGAGAATACTTGACTAGATAATGTATAAGCCTTGGGTATTAAAGGACAGGATTCCATTATTTTAAAAGCTCATTACACTTGTTGGAGACTTCCAGTCATCTCTACAGACTTCAGAATGCCAATCATGTGTGGTCCATAACCTGTACAGTAATCCTTTAAGCAATGTATCTTGAGCTTGTTTCTTGTTTACTTTCATGTTTTCCCCATGAAACAAGTAGATAGTTGTCAGGCAGCAGGTCTTTTTTGGATAAGAAACATTTTTACAAGTGGGGGCATCACAGAGATTTCTACTTTCAGCATGTTACTTGGTACTTTAATAAAGCTAAATAAAAATTATAATTAGAACTGCAGTGCAAGGAGAAGTGGTTTGAGTTGAGTGCTTCTGTTTTTCTTATACTTGATTTTGACTGGCATTCCAGTAATGTATTTAAAAAGTAATTTATTTTTTCATGCCTCACAACCTTTTGTTTCCATCTAGATATTAAGTAAGCTGTCATGCAGCCAATGCATTGAAATATTTTTATTCTTATACACTTATTTTTGTCTTGATTGGACTCTCATAATGATGGTTTGCCACCCAGGGCAGCGTATTTAATTAAAGTTAGTTTTTGTGGTTTTGAGCATAGCTCCTCCCCTTTCTAGTTGACCACACCCTTGACCCCACCCATTCAGCTGTCTCCTGCAGCCCCCCCTTTGATTTGAAGTCACCAGCCGCCACTGTTAAAATGTATGAATTAAAGCAAGTATGTATGTTTTCAGACAGTTATATAAGCAGTACTAGTTTTCAGTTTATGTTTTTATCTATGTTCAGACAATACTGTCAAAAAGGTATTAATAGTTTAGTCTCCAGAATATAACATGACCAGATTTCAGTTTATTTTTTTATCTCTGTTTAGGTAACACTTGCAGGAAAAGCATTCCTGCTATTTTAGATGTTCAGTATAAATATGTATCAAGTTTCAGTCAAGATTCAGACTATGACATTCATACTCAGTTATGTGTTCAGTATAGTACATTTCAGTCAAATTTCAGAATATAAAATTAATACTCAGTTACTCTGCATTATTCATTTGGTTTTAAGAGTAAAGTAACAGAATTATTTGTAACAGGCTTATAAATCATACATTTCTACTACATCATCCTTTGCATTATTCAGTCACTAGTTAAGGGTAAAGTGACAGATTTATTACATGCTTATTAAGATATATTACCTAAAAATAGTAGTAATAGTTTTATTCAATATACTCAAGACATAACAGGGCAAGCTTAACTTGTTAATCAATTTACAGACTAAAGTGCCCTTTACATAATTATTGTACATTAGTCAGAAAGTTAAAAGGACACTAACAGAAAATGCAAAGGTATAGATCTGGAATACAGAAAGCATAGATTTTAATAAACTATTATAGCTCATAAATATTCACAGAATATTTAAGACAGAAATTTAAGAGGCAAACATCTATTACAGCACAAACAATTAATAAAAGAAAGTAGCATTATTAGTAAATCTAGATGAGAATTTATAGACACAGGTTAATACAGTATTTGGTAATTATGCTTCAAGGCCAGTGGTAAAGTTATCCCTTTACTGCTGATTTCATTTAGTCTTCAGAAAAAAGCCATCATACTTGATAGGCTTTACAATAAAATAGAAAATGGATTAAACAGTACAATATGTAAAGATTCAAATATATAAACAACAGAAAAAGGTTTCATTTGCTATAACAGAGAGATATCATGGTACACCAAAGCACCAGTTCATAAGGTAAAAAACATAGGTAACAGACAGTGTAATTTTACCATTACAGCATAAAGAGAAAGGGAAGAAAAACAGGCAGGGTTAACAGTTTGTACTCTGTCTAACTTAACTGAAGACTCACAGAGACATGTCTGTTTGAAGATGTGTATGGCAGTTTCTCCATGTTGTTCTGGAACAGCAGAGTTAAAAGAATTACTTGGCCTAATCGGTTTAGAAACCACAGAATTAAAAGACACTAATTTTCAGAATAATGTGCAGGTTTTGGATATATCACACATACAAGAGTACTTAGACTTAAAGACTCTAAAGACTATGGATATATGAAAATGAAGGTTAACAGACTTCAATCCAAACAGAAGTGACACCTAGTGGTCAAAATTAAAATTACAACTTTATTCACCTGATAAAGAAAAACAATTGCCAAGTTATAATTCATAGATTACTACTAGGCTAACTGTAGGGCAGCTGTGGTGGTGCAGCGGTTAGCGTTGCCACCTCACAGAAAGAGGTTCTCCGGTTCAATCCTCGGCTGGGGTGCCTTCTGTGCGGAATCTGCATGTCCTCTCTGTGGTCTCGTGGGTTTCCTCCAGGTGCTCCGGTTTCCTCCCACATCCCCATAGGTGGATTGGATACTCTAAACTGGCCCTAGGAATGAGTGTGTGTGTGTGTGTGTGTGTGTGTGTGTGTGTGTGTGTGTGTGTGTGTGTGTGTGTGTGTGTGTGCCTTCCGTGGAAGGTTGGGTGCCGGGCTGGCAACTCAACACTGTAAAACTCCACTGCCAATCATGAGCAGACAGGTGATCCACTGTGGCAACCCCTAACCGGGAAAAGCCAAAAGAAGAAGAAAAAGACTACTAGGCTAACTGCCCTTCTAGGCCATTTTAAGCCAAGCCAATTACCCCATGTGAGAATCAAACTCTGTACCTTTTGTTTATGATGTAAACACCTTAACCATTATGCCAACCTCCTATAAAGTTAAAATACTTCAATCCAAACAGGCCATAAATGCTTAAGTAACACTTAGCAGTGAAAATTAAAATTGCAAGTTTATTACACATCTGCAAATTATTAGTAAAGTGGCATAAAGCCTATATATTCAAACCAGATTACAGTAGTAAGCAATACAGAAACTACAAAAAATTGGTCACTGTAAACTTTCGTCACAGATCTCGGGGGGGGGGTGGAGCTTTTAGAGTGAGGGTATTCTTGGTGAATTCACTACAGTACATTAAGATAGAATGTTGTTTGTCTTTTCGGCTTTTCCCGGTTAGGGGTCGCCACAGCGGAACTCCGGTCCGCTAATGACTGGCAGTTGATTTTTATGGTGCCGAGTTGCCAGCCCGATGCCCAACCTTCATTAAGGTAGAATAAATCCTGAAAATGTATGCATTCAATTTCAGAGAAAGACAGTTTATTAGAAAGGAAAGATAAGTATGAGATGTGCAGAAAATACAGAAATACAGAATGTTCCTTTCTCAAGGGAAAGATACAATCTTGCTGGCTACAGAATGTTCCTTTCTGAAGAGAAAGACGTACATAGCAAAGGAATGCTATATAAAGAAGCACATGCAAGACCAGGCTTGGAAACCAAGGCTAATGAAGCATGTAAAGCATTACAGGGTTTTGGAATTATTAAAATACACTTCAGAAGTTCAGATACAGTTAGGGAAGTCAGTTTGAACAGACATATAGAAAAGATTAAATATCCAACATTTTAGAATATAAATTAGCTTTTGGACTATAGTACAGGCACTCGAGCCTGAGTACAGAAATCAAGTCAAATATCCATACTATTCAGGAAGAAAAGACTGTTTCAGTTAATATAAATCAGGAGAATCAGAATATATGTGCAGAAACTTTGGATATATTTAGCAGCACTGTTACTGCTAACCAGCATTCTAGCATTTCTACAGACTGTTATTGTTTATCATCACTAGTAATAAAGGCAGTATTCAGATATTGTGAACATCTAATAATGCCTTATTAACGAACTACAGTGTTTGCAGAATTCATTCTGAAAAGTACAAAAGACTGCACATAAAGGGGAGACTGGCATCTGTTCAACACAAATTTGGGTAGTTAACAGATAAAGATTTTCATTCCAGTCTCATTTCAGTTGTTTCCAGTTAATTCCAATATACTATGGTCTTATCAATTCTTTCAATGACAAAAGCACATGATGTACAAATAAATGCAGAAATGTGTGTTTGTAATGTTGTCCATCTGAAAAGTGGTGTTTCATGTTAATTACAGCATTGACAATGATTCTGAAATGCAGAGACCCAAGTGATGCAACCACTGGGAAAACATTTAGATAGTCAGTCTGAACTCTGGCCACCAAGTGTCTACACTGCTATTGAAAGCCTATGTTGTGCACATCATAATTCACACCATCATATTGAGATCTTAGGATTGTATGGCAGCACTGTAGTCAAACCTCATTACAGCATAACAGGGTATAATGGGCATTTTTACATGTACCTCAGCACACACATGTAGCAGCTGGAGAGACCATAGGGCTTTCTCAGCAAGAAAACTCAGGGCTTACACACCATTACATGATGTATGTGGATATATCAAAAGCCATGTCACTGTAAATTTTACTGTAGGGGATGAGGTGACTTCTGCCTGGCCCCCAGGCCAGTCTCTGACCCTGCCCTGGTGGGAGTACTGCATATTCAAAAATGTGAAACAGCTGATGACATCAGCAGTGTCTATTGAGGAAAAGATGACAGTGTCCCATATGCTGGTGTAAAATGCTCTCTGTAATGTCAAGCAACATCTCTCTCTCTCTCTCTCTCTCTCACACACACACACACACACACACACACACACACACACACACACACACACACACACAGGTGACTCCAGTGAGAACAGAACCCCTGCCTATCTATGTACACAGACTACAAAACACAGTACGTTACGCAAGAGCCATGGCACAAATCTAACTTATACAACAGTGCAGGTGAACTTATAGTTGATAACATCAGAAGGCCATGTTTAGGTCAACAAGTTGTGAGGCCTGTATAGGCACATAACTTCATAGGTTCATATTAGGCTACAAGCCTAATAGCACAAGGGTGTTTAGAAGCGCAACTGTGTAAAATCACAAGTATCCACAATTGTCAAACACACATACACAACTGCCTGTGTAATTTTTGACAGCTTGCCAGTGTTGCACACCACTTACCACTGCACAAACGCGGGGCTTGGGGGATGCACAGTGTTTGCACAATGGTAAGTGATGCTCAACATTTTCAAACAGTGTGTACACTCCCAGTAAATGTGATAACTGAATTGTGGGAACCAGCATTCTCCATTGCTCTTGATCCATAGTAGACATGTTAGGCATTCATGGACAGGGTGTGAGATTTAGGGCTCAGAGATGGGGTGTCAAGGAGTTCAAGGTTTTTATTGGACTCCTAGTGAAACACCACAGTGCCAGGCTACTGCAGGGGGACTATTCTGGGTCCCAGTGTAAATCAGAGGTTTGAGATAGTTTGGCCTGGGCTGTGACTACTGCCACCGGTATTCCCCGCACTGGTGACTAACGTAGGCAACCACTTTAGTGATCTACTTCACAGGAAGAGTGATACCCGCAATGTTTGGATCCAGGAATATAGGATGGAGGACATCCCACAGATGTGCAAGTATCAACTACAGACAGTATCTGAAAAGCTTAAAAGCTGAATATAGGCAAGACTAGTGTTCATAATGGTATTCTGCTCTGTTTGTTTTTTCCACAGATGCCATGGAAAGGGACGTGAATATTATGACCCATGGCGATAGATTTTTGAGGATGAGGGAGGCATGTGCTATATGCTATGTATGCAGCATAAGAATGGTGTTATTGTAGCATTATAAGTTAAAGATGTCTTTTTTTCGTATTTTATAGAGTTGTACCAAACTGAGCATGCATATCTTAATTGTGAAAGCAAGTGTGTATGCATTAGTCATAGCACAAACCAAGAGTCCAATATTAGACTTTAGCCAGAGGTTGTGGATTAAAATACCACACTTCCCAAATATGCAACACTATTAATTCTTCAATTATGTGTAACTTAAAGGTTAAAAGTAAAAGCTCTATACCACTGGCACACATGCCATGCTGTAAACTGTGATTTTTAGAACTGGAACATGTATATTTGCAGTACATGCACTTGTAAAGGAGTTCTTGCTGCAATCTGTAATAGTGTGCATCTGTTAGGAGCAGGTAGTCTTAAAAGTAAAAGTTATCTGTTAGGGGATAGTAGTATTAGTAAAGGTTAAGATAATAGAATCAATTAGTGCATTAATGCATTGTATGTCACATATAAAGGTAATAATCTAATCCCTTTTTTTCTCTCATGCCAATCCTATTCTCTCTTTTTTTATTTTTTTTAATCTTATGTTTTATTTTATTATGTATCATCAAAATGTGTCCATGTCATCCATGTGTACCACATCACAGTGGGGTTAGCCTGGCCCACAGGATCTGCCTGCCCCCAGTCCACTGGCTGCAGCACAATTGCCCAGCATGTCTGGGAGCCAACCAGGCCGCACCGCCCCTGCACTACTTGTACCCACTGGTAGCCCTGCTCTGAAGAATAGTCCAGTGGTTCCATCCAGTAGCAGTGGCAGAGGTGGTGAGATTACCACCCATGCTGAACTGTCAGGGATGGTGCGCAGGTTTGTGCACCACATTGTTTGTGCACACCTATGCTGGATGGAGGAGCAGCTCTCCCTCATTTTAAGTAGGGCCAGGAGGAAGAGAAGGAGACATTGAGTGCTCCAACCAGTGGCAGAATGAGGTGACAGTGATGACAGCCCAGTGGGTGAGGACTCGATTGTCACTGTCATGCAGCTTGATGAGCATGGTCCTGGATGTCCCCATCCATGGTGTCCACTGACCTCTTGTGTCCTTCACCATCCCTTTGTCTTGTTTGTCTGCAATTGCTTCTTCACCTACCCTACTTACCAGACCCAGACATACCTATGTCCCTTCCCCAACATTCCTCTCTCTCTCTCAAAAAAAAAAAGGGGGGGGGCACCTGTCCCACAAAAAAAATCCCATACATAGCTCACCATTTCGCACACGTGTCTTCTTGACACACATAATTCAGTCCAATTGGCTATACAATATGGTTATGTTGTGGTTACCCATCTCTCTCTAGAGGTGGCAGTCCAAATTCAGCAAATATTCTGCATATATTTTCAGTTTTTACTGTTAAAAATGGATAGCTATGGTTCTTTCCTACCTCCCTCATGCACATTCCTGTATTGCTTTCCATTTGTTCTTCCCCTGCTTGCTCCCCATTTCACCACTATCCTATCTTTCCCATTTCTTTTCTTTAATGGATTATTGCATGATGGTGCACATTGCTCAGCAACGGTAATACAAAAGTAGCAAAAAGTACTACATACAGTTGTTTTCAAACACAGTGGGATCTAGCCCCAGAAAGAAATGTATTACTCCATTAACTGCATTAACACACGCTGACACAGAGTCAGTTAAGTAGCAGTGTATTTCAGAGACTCAATACTGTCAGAATTTAGCAATGCTGGAGAAGCAACAGATCCCTTCACTTTTTGGGCTCCATGTTTGCACAGAGGTGCAGTTACCCCCCCCCCCCCCCATTTCTTTTCTTTAATGGATTATTGCATGATGGTGCACATTGCTCGGAATGGTAATACAAAAGTAGCAAAAAGTACTACATACAGTTGTTTTCAAACACAATGGGATATGGCCCCAGAAAGAAATGTATTACTCCATTAACTGCATTAACACACGCTGACACAGAGTCAGTTAAGTAGCAGGTGCATTTCAGAGACTCAATACTGTCAGAATTTAGCAATGCTGGAGAAGCAACAGATCCCTTCACTTTTTGGGATCCGTGTTTGCACAGAGGTGCAGTTACTCCCCCCCCCCACGCAAAACCACTTAACACCACTGCAGTATGCCAATGCACAGCAACACATCTCATATAAACAATTCCTGTCACTGTATTCTCACTCTGTAAAGAAAATTATTTTAAAGTATGACATACACTTATATTTGAACCCAGTACCATCTGGCCCCAGAAAGAAAAGTATCATTGCATTAACTCACAGAGTCAGTTAAGTAGCAGGTGCTTTCCACAGACTCAATACTGCCATACTTTACCAAAACACGATATTCCCTTATTTACTAATCATTCTTATGGTCTCCCTTTTGCCCTTTGCACAACATCACACAAACAATATAAACACAAACAAAATTTCCATTCATTCCTCTGTTCCTTGTGATTGGGCTAAGCACCAATCATGCAAACAATGGCCAGAAAATAATAAAATAATTAAAAAAAAAACTGAGAGAAAACACAATTTGCCAACAAACGAAGAGGAGGCTGGATGTTAATGAAACAGAACCTGTGAATTGTGTGCTGCTTACTTGCATATCCAACCTTGTCAGATGTACATGTAACACTTTTAACCCTAACCTGACACACCCATCTGATGTAAACATTCACAGTTACCATCCATTACTGAGGAAGTGCCTGCACTATGTTTACATCTATACATGGATCCAATTTTTTGGGATTCAGCAATTCTAATGAGTTCAGGCCTCATTTGCATCTTCACCATGCAGACAGCACTGAATCTACCCCAGACAGCAACTGTGTAGCTAGGGAAACTGAAGGACAGTCGGACTGTTTATGTGCTCAACAGAGAAGACAGGATATTACTTTAGGATATATCTGCAAAGAGGAGTACTGATTTTTAGATGATATGTCTGCATTTTTTTCAGATGCAGATTGCACATGCTGACATGTAACTATGAATAGTCTGCAACAATGAATAGTCTGTTTAATGGTTTTTATATTTATTTTGATTATCACACACTTTTATCAATATGCATTACTGACAAGTTTACTGTTCATTTGGGGGTGGGAGAGCAAAGCTGCATTTCTGTTATGGCACAAAAAAGGATTATATTGCTAAATATCTGAGCTGTTGGCTGGCTAAGATTTGCCTGCAATCAAATGGATGTATAAACTAAATTAAGTACACTTGTTTCATATAGTACTGCATTTTATTTATTTTTTCACTGAATATTAACAGAATTGAATATCGTGGTCTCGCTGTGTCTCTACAGGGGGCTTGCTAGAAGTGTAGCCAGTGGTAGCAGTGGGGGTAGTTTCATTTCTTTGATATTCTGTGTTTAACTTCTAGCCTAGGGGGTTTGTCTTGCCATATAAGTGTTACATCCTGTGTTATTTCTGCTAAATATCTGAGCTGTTGGCTGGCTAAGATTTACCTGAAATCAACTGGATGTATAAACTAAATTAAGTACACTTTTATCTGCACGTTTTTCATATAGTATTGCATTTTACTTACTTTTTTTCACTGAATATTAATTGAATTGAATATTGTGGTTCAGTTATATCTACTGTGCACAGAGAGAGCATTTGGGAAGGACAGCCCCTGTAGCCTCTTAATCCTGTTCTGTTCTCCCCCTCGAAAGAAAAATATACTTTATTCAGCTGTTCTTACTGTAGCTGTCTTAGTTTTGTGTTCTGTGTGCTCTTATCTGTTCAGTTGCTCTTACTCTGCACTTATTACTGCTTGTTAGTAGCCTCCTAATTTGCTGATTTCTGCACTTGTTTTTAGTCATTTGTTAATTTAATTGGAAAAAAAATCTAAGCTACATTCCTGCCTTTCTTGTAACTAATCCAGTTCAAATACAGATTTGCTGTATCCAGGACTGTTTGTAAGCTTCTGAGCTCCCCAAGGCCTTTCTGTGTTGGAGGAAGCCTTCTAGCTCATCAGTGAGACTGGCAAGCACTAGGTAGCCTATCTATCATAAGACTGGTTTCTGGCCCAGAAATTGTAGTTTATTGGCCGTTTGGGCAGTTTTTCATCTCCTTCAACTTTCTGGTCTAAAAGCCCACATTTGTGCTTGTTTCTCAACTTTCCTATAACTAGTCTAGTCCAGATACAGATTTGCTGTATCCAGGACTGTTTGTAAACTTCTGAGCCCCCCAAGCCTTTCTGTGTCAGAGGGAAGCCTTCTAGCTTGTCTGTGGGAATGGTAAGCACTAGGTAGCCATCTACCTCAAGAGGAGTGGTCTCTGGCCCAGAAACTGTAGTTTATTGGCCATTTGAGCAGTTTTCCCATCTCTTTCAACTTTCTAATCTAAAGCCCATGTTGACATTTTTCCTGCCTTTCCTGTAACTAGTCTCATCCTGATACAGATTTTCTGTATCCAGGACTGTCTGTAAGCTTCTGAGAGGTGCCAAAGTCCGCTCTTCAATTTTTCCCTTAGATCTGCTAGTTCTCTCCCCTCCTGCACTTTTACTAGCTTATTAGTCTAGCACATTACCAGACATCTTGTAGCAATTAGTGTAGCACACAAAAGTGTTATCAGCACTAAACGTTCTACAAAGAAACAGCTTCACCACTTATTATTAATGCCCATCCCTCCAGGCATGTCTAAAGGTCAGTTCCCTGTGCTTTCTCCTATTAACTTGGTGAAAATGGGCATCCTGAGGCAATGTACCAACTACCTTATGTACACCGACAACCCTTTCCTTTTACCTCCCAACACTCAGACTTCTGAGAGATGCACTTATATATCCAAACTGGAAACCACACTCTCTCCAGCCAAGACCAGAATAGCAGGTCAAGAGGAGAAGGTCAACACTTGCACCACACCACATGGAACACATCACCCTCCAGAACACACACCAGCACTGCCTTCACATAAAAACACAAACCACACACCCACTTTTGCAGAGGCTCTCAATAAAAATCTACCCAAACAGCAGAGACCTCCAAGGCAGAAATGCACTCAATCACCACAACACAACATTAATCACGAGACACATAACTCTGCTAAACAGTGTGCAATTCAACCAAAGCCCCTAAGGCAAAACAGCATGCCCAACACACTAGTCATAGGTGACTTGATAGTGAGGCACACTGATGTCCCACTCACTAGGTTGAATAAGGAGAAAGTAACAGTCAGCTGCCTGTCAGGTGCCAGGATTGAACATAATGCACCCACTCAGGTCCCTCAACAACAGGTACAAATGTGACTTAGTCATTGTACATGTGGGTGTGAATGACCTGAGACCTACCTCCCTGGACTACATGAAAAGACACATGGAGGAGCTCTCGGATTATGCCGCCCAGGTGGGTATGACCCTAGCCCTGAGTAGCATCCTACCATCACCCAGAATGATACCAGAAGTACAAGCAGACAATGATCGATTTCAACAATTGGCTAAGTTACTGGTGTCACTCCAAGGGGATCCAGTATTTGTTTGCCTGGGATGACATGATTGACAGACCTCTATGGTTTGCCAGAGATGGCCTGCATCTGTCACCCCTGGGGGTCCAGATACTGGCCTAGGCTCTTGCCACCCCTATAGTGCCATTTTAGGTGGTGTTCCAAAGACCAAATTACCACCATAACAGCTACAAACAAATGCAATCTGAGGGCCATGCTGCTCAATACTAGAAGTCTAAATCTCAAAATGCACTCAATCGAAGCTCTTCTTAAAATGGAAAACATCTACATTTGTGCTGTAACAGAGACCTGGTTCAAGACAGCAGAAAGCACCCCTACACTACCAGGCTATAACTCTTTCCACACCTTTTGGCCCCAGAACTTTGACCGAAGCTCCAAAGGCGGTGGTGTTTCCATATTCATAAAGGATGCACACACCTCCAGAATGGTAGCCCAACATAACGTATCAGAGATACTTCAGGTGCAGCTAACACTGGGTAAGACAGCGATTCAGGTGGTAGCCTGCTATAAGTCCCCAACCATGTCCCAAGACTCACATTCCACGTTCCTAGGCACCCTGGAGAATATTAGGGTCCAACCTAACACTCTCATACTAGGCGATTTCAGTTACCACTCCATTAACTGGGAAAACTACCAATGCCCTGGACCAGTGCATTCTTACCCCCACTAGAGGTAGCAACATCCTTGACCTGGTCATTACTAACATGGGCGACCGTTACTCTACACCAATAGTCAGTTCCTCACTGGTCAGCTCCAACCACAAACTAATCACCTTGGAAATCCACCCCCCCCCCCCCGCAAAGGTAACCACCATGAAAAACTTTTCCAAGGCTAACTTCGGGCTCCTAAAAAGAGAGGTGGCTAACATAAGACTGGAAAACCCCCCATATCAGCCTCAACAAAAAGTTGAGATCCCCCAACAAATCCTCTAAAGCTAGCTATAAAAACAGAATTGCAGCAGACAGTAAAGACAACCACAAGCCCTTCTATAGTTATGTAAGTTATGTAAAGAATCTCCATGGCAATACCTCAGATTTGCTCTGAGCTACTGCACAATGGTACCTCCTATACCAAGCCAACAGATATTGCCAATATACTGGCCAACAGATTCAGTGTCAACTTTACCCCTCTCTCCCCCCAAAGGACCAATCACAATACTAGTAGATTGCCAGGCATCCAGTATTACTGGCATACAAGTTAAAAACAGCACTGTTCAAAGCCAAGAATACAGCTTCTATGGGACCTGAAAATATCCCTGGCTGTGTTCTATGTGAACTAAAGAGTGACCTGGCACCTCACCTATGTGCCTTGTTCAATCACAGCCTCACCTCAGGCTTTGTCCATACTGAATGGAGCACTGCTACAGTCATCCCTCTCCACAAAGGAGGAGCAACAACAGATGCTGATAACTATCGCCCCATTAGGCTGATGAGTCTGATATGCAAAGCAATGGAACACATCATTATGGAGCTAATAAACAAGGATAAAGGGAATCTCCAAACTCTGGATCACACACAGTTTGGTTTTTGTGAAGGGTAGATCATGCCTGCTCAACTTGGTCGACTTCTTTGAGTCAGTCACCAGAGCTGTGCATGAAGACAAGGTGGTTCACAAGTCTACCTTTATCTGGCCAAGGGCTTTGATACCATTCCCCACTAAGGAATCATATAAAAACTCACTAAGCTGGGCTTCAACTCCTATATCACTAGGTGGATTGCAAACTGGCTCACAGATAAAACCCACAGTGTGAAAGTGGCTGACTCCAAGTCAGACTGCTGACTAGTCATGAGTGGAGTCCCACAGGGTTCGGTCCTGGGTCCTCTCCTGTTTGGTATCTACATCTCTGAAGTCCAGGCCAACTTGATGGGACTCTGGCTGACAAAGTTCGCAGACGACTGCAAGTTGGGAGCTATTATTAACTCCCAAAGTGATGTTGACATCCTACAGAATGACCTCACTGAGACCAACGACTGGTGTCAGAACCATGGCCTTAAGCTCAATGCCAAAAAATGTGTCATTATTCCCTTTGGGAAAAAACTGGTTCCCATGAATTACCACACTGACGGTAGTCTATTGAATGCAGAAGGCATTATAAGAGATTTGGGAACACAGGTTGACAGTACTGTGGTCAGAAAGTCCTTTATGTGGCACATCTCATTACTAAGGCTTTTGCATCCAGGAAGAAAGAGGTCATTGTCTTCCTGTACTCTTCCCTCATTAGGCCAGTCATCGAGTACAATGCCCCATTTGGCATGTACCTCACTAGACACCTGCAACAACTGGAGAGGCCGCAAAACTACCTTACAAAGAGGAGCCTAGGTCTTAAACACTTGCCTATATGGACAAACTCAAAAAACTCCCAACTATTCTCTGTCTCATATCACCTATTTAGAGGTGATCTCTGCTTGACATACAAAGCTATGTCTGACCCAGCTCTGTTAGAAATGCTACATCTAAAGAAATCCCAATCCCTCCATACCACACGCTCCAGAGACCTCAACCTCATTACCACAATCTACATAGTGGAGGAACAGGTTCATAACCCAGACTGCCCATGCTATGGAACAGACTTCGCATACATGTCAAGCAGAACACCTCGCTGACCTTCTTCAAGAGAAATCTTGATGAGTGGATGGGAAATAAAAAAATTCACTTTGGGGATAACTCCAGTAGCTCTACTCAAGAGAGGCACTGGGAACTAAGGTCAGGAGGCACGATGCCAGGGTAATCCTATGGCTAGACTTGTACAGGCCCCAGGGCCATTAGCCTAGTACACACATAAACCTTACACTCCTTTTTTTGCATCCAGCCTGTATCTAATGCTGTCACATGTTAAGGTCATTTCTGAACAAATCTCACACCTTACTTTTTATTCTGCCCATGTAGACTCCTTTCCCTGGCTGTATTGTAAAAGTTTTAGAATTGATGGGGAATACCAGCACAGAGTCTACACAGTTACTTTACATCTTGTTGAATCGCTCCACAATGTTAGATTGGTTAATTAATCTAAGCAGCACAGTGGTACAGTGGTTAATACTGCTGCCTCACAGCAAGAGGTTCTCTAGTTCGATTCTCTACTGTGATGTCTTCTGTGTGGAGTCTGCATGCCCTCCCTGCATTCACATTGATTTCCTCCAGGTACTTTGGTTTTCTCCCACAGTTCCAAAGACATGCATCTGCAGCATTTCTCCCCAGGCCTCCGCTAAAAATAGACTCTGTCCTAGTCATACTTTCCCGGTCAACAAATGTTAAATAAATAAATACATAAACAAATTAGCATATAATTTAGCTGCTTATGATGTAATTAGCATGTTGTGGTGTTTACCTTGTTTGCACTGGAGTGTGCGCCTCTACATAGGGCTTACTGAATCTAAAATTTTCATGCCCATATGTGCATTGTGCCATGGCATGCACATGGTGGAAAATGACCATGTAGGCTTTACTAAATCCCCCTGATAATCTTTATTGTGCCTGTGATGGGCTCTTACTCCAGGCCAGCAATCAAGGAAACTCCATCCTCACCCGTACCTCTGGTGAGGCACTGTCACTAACAGCAAAGATGGATTCACACAGTATTTTCAGATGCATCTCCCTGCACCAAGCACAATTTCCCTTAAGAGCACACAGGCAGCATGCTCCAGAAATGGGGCTGGACTGTTCTTCTCTCTCCAGCCCACACAAACTCCACACTGACCACTTTGGTGCTCTTTGTCCCTGTTCCAAGTAGCTGACACATTTGGATACCTGGGCTTCATACACACAACTGGAAAAAGCTGGCACAGATTTACTAGCCATGTCCCTTTCTGCCCAGACTCTGAGATAATCACACTGCCACCAGTCAGACACCCTATGGCTCTTGCAAAGGGTACCCAATTATACTATGTAAAATTAATACTAATTCAAATGATAGCATATGACCAAAGCACCAAGGCTTTTAGGAGTGGCCATGGTGTCACTAAAACAAGCATAAGTACTATCAAGGTGTCAAAAGTATTCTCTAAAGGACCAGCCACAATGAAAGGTATTAAAATATTTAATAAATAATAAAACAGAAAACAGGAGAACTCTGAATACAATAAACAACAGAGTTTCAACCACACAGATATAAAAATAATGCAGTTGGATAATTTCTCACAGATGCAGAAAACAATAGTAAACTATTCTCACTAAATGTCCCTGACTGACTAAAGAATTACTGTTCCCTGATTACATACTAAAGCAAGGCAAGCTGATGTGTGCTGAATGTCTTACCACAGCAAAAGCCAGATGATATGTCTCTCTGTCTTTGTGAATGTGTAGATATATATCCTGTCAGGTTTCAAAGTGCTGCTGTGAGGGTTCCAAAGAAACCAGATGCTGGTTAGAGGATGACATCACCTCTGCTACAATACACACACAAAGCTTTGCTAAGATCTGTGACAGCATCTGAAAGCTATAACACAATTTCAAACTTTCCACCCTTCCAGGGTTCTCTGATAAATATACACCTTTGATCAGTTACAAATCAACCAAATATACATGCATACATTCTTTCTGTCCAGCAGGACCTACTGTTGATGCATTTTTAACACAAGCAACTTTACAAATATATTTTTAACTCAAACATCTGTACAAATTATTGTGATAAGTCAAATGACATAAAAGTCTTTACAAAACTCCAGTTAGCTATGCTAGCATATGCGCATATGTACTGCCCTACTCTCACTGGCACAGATGGCAGAACCTCATAACATCACAGTGTCCTCTTTGTACAAATAAAGAAATAATAAGTTCCACTTCCTTATCAAATTCATAGTCCATGCTAAACATCCTAGATTTTCTTATAAACTGTCATCTTGGAATATTCTTCTTAAAAATACTGGAAGGTTGCTTCTATAATGCAACTATCCATTACAAAAAGTTCCCTTACAATAAATGCTACTTTCAAAAACTTTACACTGTCTGTCCCATTCTAAGGTAATACCAAGGAAGTGAATATTTGTATCTATCTGTCCTAATGGAAATACCAAGAACTCAGAATCATTATAAAGATGTTCAACAAACAAATTACACTTATTCAGAGATGGAAAATATCAGCACAGTCTGATTACAGAAATATTCTGCTAATTCCTCCAACAACTAATACCTGAACCCAGCTACATGGCAGTAGTAATAAAACCTATAGTAATAAAAATAAACCAACTGTACACAGAGTAACAGAAAGTAAGATGGGAGATGAGCAGTTGAAATTCAAATCAGAATGCAGCACAACAGATCCAATGCCTGCGGTGAGAAAGATAGTTGAAAAGAAGATAGAGATGAGGAAGTTTTAACCGGCATTCCTAGACTTGGAGAAAATATATGACAAAGTACCAAGGAAGCTGATATGAGCAGTCCTACAGTGGACTGAAGTCCCAGAAACATTGGCAGAATTAATGCAGGCTATGTACATACTAAAGTGTGAACAGTGTGCAGTCCCATGGAGGTGTGCTCAGTGGGAATGGGGGTGTATCAGAGTTCAGCTCTGAGCCTACTACTATTCATACTGGTGATGGACAATATCAGCAAGCAAGTTAGAGAGGACAGATCAGCAAAGTTACTGTATGCAAACAATGTGGCATTACAGGCAGACTTTGAGCAAGAACTTCAGCAAAGGATATGGGAATGAAATATACAACTGAAAGCACATTGGATAAAACTGAGTACAGATAAGACTTGTAATGGCAGCAAACAGGAGAACCTGAAGAAGCTGAGGATTGAGATAGAAAGGAAATAGTGGAACAAGTTAACAGCTTCAAGTATTTGGGAGCGGTGGTTGAAAAGAAGGGAAGTCTGAATGAGGAGGTCAAAGCTAGAGTCAGAGAGGCTGCAGCCAAATGACACAGAGTGTCAAGGGTAGTGTATGACAGAATAATTACAAAGAAGCTGAAAAGTAAAGTGTACAAAACAGTGGTGTGACCAGTACTACTGTATGGCACAGAAACATGGGCAGTAAAGGCAGAGCAAGCTAGAGGTGATGGAGATGAAGTGCCTGAGATAAGGGCTAGGATGCACACTGTGGCACAAATGAAGAAATGAGAGAGCAGAAGCCAAAGTAGTTTGAATTGCAGACAAGGTCAAAAATATCAGATTCCAGTAGTTTTGCCACATGTGCCAAAAAGAAGAAGACAATCTGGTGAAGAAGATTTGGGATAGATAGGAAGAAGGCAAGAGGAAATGCGGGTGTTCAGCAGAAAGATGGATGGATTGCATAAAAGAACACCTGCGACAGTCAGGCATGACTCTCAAGGAAGGTAGGAGAGTGGCAGAGAATCGAGAGAGATGATGACATTTGACAACACCCCGACCCAAGTAGAAAATGAGAAAAAGGGGGTTGAGGATGATGACATCAACCAGCATTTGAAAGATGGAACTACAGCATATGAATCCATTCTTCAGGTATACTGTTAAAGTAACACTTCCTTCTCCATTTCCCTCACTTTTTTTGCAAAGAATTCTCTAATAAGACTGTTCAACCACTCTTTGCTAAGGACCCTTAGCGAGGAACCTGCATCATTTCCTGCTGAAAGGGACATGACTCATGGCTTTCAATCCCTTTTACATATATTAATGCCTTCATGTCCTCCAGCAAAAACAGGTTCAACTCAGAATTGGAGCTTGTGTAGTTTACATGCTGTCTTAATCTTAATGGTACTTAGCAGATGTGTTCTTCTTCCTTTACAAGAGGATTACAATACTACATGCATGGCAACATGCTGAGGCTTAATGACCTCTAACCTCCATGAAGTCATGTCTCTGATGATACAATCCACCATCTTGTTGACTACAGTCATAGGCAGCTATAAAATACTGTTTGCAAAAGGCTACTTATCACATGGCTGACCCAAGATAATTCTGTTATGAAACTCTGCTGACCTGTACATTACTGCAGATTACAACACAGTATACTTTCTGATGTTACAATACATATTACTATTGCCCCATCACTGCAAACTGGATATATCTGTTAGGATCAATGATCTTCACAATTCACCCCTAAACTGTTTCTGTAGAATTCAAGAAAAAGCTGACATGAATCTTCAAAGACAGATATACCTTTAAGAGGAAAAAGAATATCTGAAGGATTAGCTATGGCCTTGTTAGACCTCTGGTTACACAGACAAAATTCTCCCTAAAGCAATTACTCATTTGAGTATGGTCTATCAGCTGGTTTTGCACCTATGAGCACCACAAGAGCCTAACTGCAAAGCATTCAATCACTTGAAATACTTGGGGTTACCATCTTTACAAATGTACACATTAGACACTTCTTACAAAAGCAGGCTACCCTGAAGGACAGCTTTGTTTTTCAGAAAGATACATAATAATTGCCATCTGTAGCACTCTATATTCTTGCATGTTTGCCTTGTTTCATACCACATTAAGATGATTCAGTTAAATATAATATTCAGCAATAATTGTAAGATCTCTGAAAACTAT
This sequence comes from Protopterus annectens, assembly GCF_019279795.1. Classification (NCBI taxonomy): domain Eukaryota; kingdom Metazoa; phylum Chordata; order Ceratodontiformes; family Protopteridae; genus Protopterus; species Protopterus annectens. The sequence goes on along the minus strand of NC_056743.1, from coordinate 213,281,797 downwards.
TCATTATGCTAACATATAAATCATTTTTTCTATTATTTCCTTTCTTTTTAAAACATATTAAGTCCCTTGCTGATAATGAATTTCTAGCATGTCAACTGTCCATACCAACTATTCATTAGCTGTAGAGCTGACAACAGGTTTTTGAGATCAAGATACTGTGCAGGTTTTTTTTTTTTATTATTATTATTTTTATTTCCTACCCCATTCAACAATCTACCCGATCACAAAACTTGGATATATACTGCTTTCAGCATAGACAACCTGACCCTCCATGCATACATTCTACCAGAAGGATGCCCTATTATGTTTTATGAACATATATTAGCTGTCTTTGGGGTATCACTCCAGGGACTGATGGAACAAATGCCATAATCACTGCCACAGCTGTGCCCAGTAAATTTAAGCTAACCATTATTCACTCCCTCCAGTTCCTTTTTTACAAAATGAATCTAGGTCCAGAACAGTATAGGCAGAAGCCTTGCCACTATGTCATCAGGTACACATTTTAAATATATTGCAGGATACAACATCCATACAAGTCATTACAAATGACTGTAATAACACTGAATCAAAGCATTTTTGGCAAGGAATCAGATAACTTTATTTTATGTTTATTTAATTGTGCTATTGCTTGCTCTTATTACATTAGAAAATAAAGCTGCCCAAGGTAAAGTAACCCGACTGCTAAGGTTGTAGCCACAAAGCTTCACTACCTTACGTGCGTCATTTTTAGAATGTGCTACAAAACTGCAAGCTTTCCATTTACCTCGAAGTACTTACCCCCATGTGTTAAATAATGTGTAATGAAAGACATCATATAGTAGCAACATCATGAATATTTCAATACGTAACAGGTGACACCAATCAATTTTGATGTTTTTTTTTTCAGATTTAATATTTACTGAAAACTGTCGCTAAACTTTCATTTAGTTGGACTTGAAGTTAACAGGGATATGTGAAGTTCAGATACTTGCCTCAAAAGACGGTTCCTGTTTAGGATCAGTAAATCTATCCCCAGTTCTTGTGGCGGTATCTCTGTGAGGCACACGTACATATGGATAATAAGATCAGAAGTCATCATCTTCATTGTCTTTTTGCCTAGAGAAGAAGTGGAAAACATATGGGTGGTGGTTGGGAACATATGGGTAGTGGTTGAGTGTTCCCAAATGTGAATAATTCCTCATGAGAACCTGCTTTTGTCATGTAATACCTTCAGATTTCATGACTATTTATGGATTAGGGTCAAAGGCATTTCCATCTCTCCTGTCTTCTTTCTCAGAAGGTAATATCTTGTAAAGTGGTTAGTATTGACTTTATCATCTTGGCGCATGTCATTAAATTTAAACTTTGCTGAGGCAGGTAATGGTGTGAATTTGAAAAGTCATTAGAAGATAGTTGAAAGGTAAATAGTTTTTGTGACTTTAGTCAGTCACAAAGGAATTCAGCAGGTAAACACCCAGTAGTGAGATGAGCAGTTGCTCCACAATTTCTCAGGAGCTTGTCTAAATCTTACCTCCTAGAATGTCCTCCCAGTTTTGAAACTGTACCATCTTTTGTCATACACATTTAGAAACTTTCCTCCTCAGCATTAGCATGAGGTCAGCAGAGAATGATTTTTTTTTTGGTTATATCCAGGACAGTTTCCAAAGACTGCATTTGAAAATGAAGGACCGTTGTTGGATTCCACATCATTTGAAAAGTTAGTATTAAAGATGACTTTGTCAGAAAGAAGAAAAATAAGATTTGCTAAAGCTGGCTGTAGTTTCCATGAATATGAATGTGGAGCATTCATCCAGAATTAACATTAGGCATTCACGTTTGAGAAGAGCATGACAAAAGCCAATTCAGATATCTTGGTATGGATCACCTGAAATGCTTAGTGTTCAGTGCATCAGACTGATTACTGACATAACCAGAAAGAGCTCTTCCACAGGCTGTCCATCCCTGGAACAAATCCTGCTCATATAATAGATATGTAGTTTTGATTATCATGTGATTATCTCTGTGGCCAGATCAAGCATTTGGGACTGGAGTGACATCAGATAACTACAGTATTTTCTTCCAGAGGAAGGCCCCTCCATCCAAGGCAGTAAGCTCATGGCTGACATTACATAATGCCCTTGGAATACTGTGATCATTGTAGAGGAGACACCATGACAGACACCCTTCCAATCTATATAATAAATTACTTTTGACAGATATAGCAAATAATAATCCTGCTCTGTCTCTGTTTACTTTTTGTATAAACACTGCTTAGACACTTCATATGTTACTCTGTAAATGAACTTAAACCAGCAAACAAAAGGGGTTCAATAGCAATGTCTGGATATGCAATCTGTAGGGCTTGAACTGGTGGCTCTGATTGTGGATTACTGAAAATCAAATCCAGTGGTCTGTGGTCCATGTTCATGTTAAATTGAATACCCAAACATCATGGAGAGGTATAAAATGAAATCTTCACAGTTTTATTTTATTTCTAGTAATTCTTGTACAATCTGGTATTGTATTTGTTATACAGGAGTAAAAGTTCCATTCGCAGTATGCTACAACATGCATTGTATTTGTGACCTTGTCCCTCTGTAAAATAGCACCAAAGCAAACTAAATTTCTTCTCAATAACATCTGTATCTCTCTATGGATTACAATACATAGTACATCCTTCTCTGTGTTGTGGGGTTCTGCAGACATTTTTTATGATCAGATTACAATACATGACTGAATTATTCACCAACTTTTCTTTTAGCATTTTTTACAGCTTGTACAGGTATCTCTTTCCTAGAATGTCTGAGCGAGTGTGGATAGCTCTGGAAAGTAGTAAGCACAGTAATTCATGAGTCACAGCAAATGCTGCAGTGGAATTTTCATTATGACTTTTGTTTTTTAGAAAATATTTAACCACAGTCCTCCAGATAAGTTTTGAGAGGAATTAATTTTTCATTGTTAGTGGCGAAGCTGTTTACACAAAGCCTTTGGAAGGTCATTTCTAGTAACCAGTCATTTTTCTCTGACATGATTCTAAACACCAGAATATCATAATTGCAGCTTCTCTCTCTCTCTCTCTCTCACCAGGAATTCTATGAAATATTTGTTGGTGGCAGTTGTTCTGAAAATTTTCAGCAAATGAGAACATTCCAGAACTGATCCTTCTGATAACTTCAGTTGGCACAGGACAAGGTGATGTACTATATACTAACTCATCTGTAAGATTTTGCTAATCTCATCATGATTATTTGCAATGGTGATGGACAGGTTGACAGACAAGATCAGACAGGAGTCCCCATGGACTATGATGTTTGCAGAAGACATTGTGATCTGTAGTGAGAGTAGGGAACAGGTGAAGGAGACCCTTGAGAGATGGAGATATGCTCTAGAGAGAAGAGGAATGAAGGTCAGCAGGACAAATAATATATGTGTGTGAATGAGAGGGAGGATAGAGGAACGCTGAGGATGCAAGGAGTAGAGGTGGCGAAGGTGGGTGAGTTTAAATACTTGGGATCAATGGTTCAGAGTAACAGTGAGTGTGAAAGAGAGGTTAAGAAGAGAGTACAGGCAGGATGGAGTGGGTAGTGAAGAGTGTCAGTAGTAATTTGTGACAGAAGAGTACCAGTAAGAGTGAAAGGGAAAGTCTACAAGAGGGTAGTGAGATCAGCTATGTTACATGGGTTGGAGACAGTGGCATTGACAAAAAGGCAGGAGTTAGAGCTGGATGTGTCACAGTTAAAGATGTTAAGATTTGCACTGGGTGTGATGAGGGTGGACAGGATTAGGAATAAGTATATTAGAGGGTCAGCTCAGGTTGGAAGGTTTGGAGACAAAGCCAGAGAGGCAAGATTACGTTGGTTTGGACATGTGCTGAGAGGGATGCTGAGTATATTGGGGAAAAAGATGCTACCAGGTAACAGGAAAAGAGGAAGGCCTAAGATAAGGTTTATGGATGTGGTGAGAGAGGACATGCAGGTTATTGGTATAACAGAACAAGATGCAGAGGACAGGAAGAAATGGAAACAGATGATCCACTGTGGCGACCCCTAACGGGAACAGCCTAAAGAAGATGATGATGATGATCATGATTTGGGAAATATTTTGGAAACTTAGCACTACCTCTCTAGTTGATGACATCCTGATTTCAGCACTTATTTGAAGAGTATAGCAGCACTGCTCCATTTAAAGATATCCTGATCCTAGTGTTTCTGGTGAATATTACTGCACAGCTGACATAATTTATGATATCGGTTAAGTGCTGAAGATGCATGCCTTAATCTATACACAGCTTTAACTATTAAACGCACCTCCTCAGAAATCTGTCTCTTTCCAGATTCTTTGGTTTAGGCATCGATAACAAAGGTACACATGGAATGTAATCTTCAATTTTCTCAATGAACATTTTGTCATCCAAGTCCATCAGCTTGTGCTTCACTTTCTTACAGACATAAAAGTGAACAGCAGAGCTAGGCTACCTGCTGAATTTCTGGCTGATGTGAAGAATAATTTTAAAGCCCTTTGGATTTTAGACAGCATTTGATCATTTCTGGACAGTATCACACCAGGTGATCTATTAATGGTAGGGTGGGCTGAGGAATGTTGTTAGGACAGATGACATTGTATCAGTGCTAGTTCAGCAAAGGAGTGAGTCATGGCCACACTGTGACACACAAAACCTGACAGTGTTTCTCATACTATAAGCAGAAACAAATGACTTCAGTTTCTGTTGCAGATGTAATATTGTTTTGTATTCAGTATTTCTAAATGCTGTCCGAAGTACATTCCAGCATGATTCTTGACCTTCTTTTGACACATGTACATCAGTGCAGATGACATCCATAGCTTTGTCTGCAGTCCAGACCGGTATAAGGAGTAATTTATCTTTTATAGCTGAAATCCATTTGTTGACCGTGGCAGAGCACTAATCATGTTGGACCACCTTCAGGTTCAGCTCAAGAGAAATTAGAAAAGTATGTAATGCAAAGACAAACAGTGCAAATAGATACTGTACACATTCACAGGAATACAAAATAACATATTAAAACAAAAGAAAAGGAGCTATCATTTCAGACTAAATGTACAGTTCTAAAGCATTTGGAGGAAGCATTCTGAAAGACCCTGAATTTAAACAAGCACTGTGATCATAGCAGAAATTGGACCAAGGTTCATTGAAATCTATATATCCTGTTAGAAGCATACGGTAAAAATATACTGGTAGAAATAAAGTCTTTGGACATGAGAGAGAATCAGATCTATATGGCCTAGTAAAAAAACAACTTTTCTTAGGAATGACAGTTTTCACCTTCCTTTGTGCTGACTCTTAGTCTTATTGGTTTGGCATCCAATTTTTCTGACATACCCTATCAAGTGAAGTGGCTAAGTCTGCCAAATTCTTTACATAAAATAGCTATTGCTGTACATGCTACATGTCCATGTTGATGGAGAAATGTCTCTCCACAGTTTGCAGTATTTTCTTTGCCCATTTAGTTACACCAGTGGGTTGTTTAATCTTACGTTTTTGCCACTTACTCATTTTGTTTATAGTGGTTGCAGTCTTTTCCCCTTCACATTTACATTTCACTCCTGATGCTTTTGACTGAGAAGCTCTAAATGCCTATAAGTCAAAAAATTGCTTAAGGATATGATTAAATTTCCTCTTCAGTTTAGACTGGATGAGGTATAACAAATTATTATTTGAGATTATATTTCCTTGTTTGCAGTGGCAAAGTAACTTTAATCTGCTGGCTATTTTTAGCGTGCTGTGATAAGCATCACCTTCCTTTGTTGTTTGCACACAAACATTATGTGAGTGAATGAAATGCTGCTTTCTTACACGTTTTATATATTACCAGAAAACAGCAAAAGTAATGTATTATATCTACGTTTATTCTTCTTTTCCTTTGTTTGCTTTTGAAGCAGATGCTGGACTGATGCGCAGATCACAGTTAAGAAAATAAGAGAACTGTGTGGTATTAATTCTACTGAAATAGCCAGATTATGGCTAAAGTTAAGCATAGTTAGAGAGTATAAAGTTCATTTTACCTTTTCCTTCCTTAAATCAGAGAGTTACTTGGCTCACAGCTCCTGACCCCTTCAGCTATAGCCCAAATTTATCCAGGATGTCTATACATCTGACTGTGTATTCCAGTGTTGCAGTTAAACTATCACTTTGAAAAATATTAAATTCACCTTCCTGAATCACTTATAACTAAATCAGTAACAGAAAAAGACAAGTACTGGTATCAAGGAATGAAAAAGCACAAGCCAACACAGCTCCTTCTATGAACTGCTACATGCTCAATATGTCAGAAGAAAAGAATACTAAGAACCCAGTCCTTTTGCTTAGAGGAGATGATGCTCTGACTGTTACCCAGACAATCTAAGTTCAGTTAGCAACTTGAGTGCTACAAGAGCTGGGAGGGGCTTGCGTGGGAAGGAGTGGCTTATTGTTGACTCACCCACTTCTGCAAGAAGAGAAGACTTTCAGCTGTTAATCTAAAACACTTCAGATAATGGGGCAGCTGTTAACATTTGGTATTGAAGGTGGGGCTGGAGCAAATTAGCACTATATGTAGTGAAAAGTAGCTCTGCTCCATTAGGAGATGCAAAATAATTCCGTCGTGAATGATATATTGTGACACTGCTGGTTGCTGCAGTGCAAGACAGTCCACATTCCCAATCCAAAATTTACTGTTCCCAGCACTGAGAGGTAGTACTAGGGACACAAAGGAAAAATGGGAGCATCACAAGCACACACAGAGTAGCTGATGGTAGCTGAAGGGCATGAAAATAGGTTCACAAAAAAATTAAAAAAAGAAAGCAAAATTGAGATAAAATGGCATCATCTCTAAAATTCCTTAGCAGTGCCTGCTCTCACGATTCTTAAAGTGACAGCTTCACTGAATTACAGTGGTAACCTTAAGGATGTCCTTATACAATACTCTTTCAAAATAATTTTATGGACTACACAGACTCCCTTCAATTTTTTAGCAGCATCTTCTCAGATCCACTTGATGAATGCCAACAGCTTCATCTAATAGTAATACCTACTTTAATAACTGAAACCTCTGATAACTGCAGAGCACAAAAACTTTTAGCACAATGACGTAGGTAGCAGAAAGTAGAAAGGGCTGTTGCCAAACATACGGAGCCTATAACAAGAAAAATAATCACAGATTCTGTAGAGGTATTAAACTATTTTGGAAATTTCATAAAATTGGTATGAAGCAGAGGAATGTGACTTTAAAATTTGCCTACAATATATTATGTCTGAAATATTGGGTGAATAATGGGTGTAAATTAAGAAATGCTTTTTTGAGCTGGGATACAGGATCTGAATCCCCGTTTAAGTTTAATTTTGGTGGCTGCCAAAAAAGCAATTACTATAAAATGGAAATCAAAGTCTAGACCAACTGTATTTGAAGTAGTGCATATTGTAACAGAGATAAAGTAACTGGAAGTGGGATCTTTAGAAAAGGGTAGAAGCACATTACTTACAAAAAATGGAAATTGCAGAATAATGTTTTGGAGGAGGAGCGAAATTTAAGGGAAGGCAGGAATCAATCAATTTATGTAATTTTGAATTGATGGTAAATGCATAAAAGAATATATGTGATGTATAATGTTTGTTTTCTTTTATATAAATGTATGTTTGCCTATGTCTTGAGTGATAATTCAATAAAGGTTGTAAACAAAAGCAAACGGTGGCAAGGCAGACTGTTGTGCTAAATCAAAATGAAGGAGAATGAAATAAATCCCAAAAGGTTTTACTGACACATTAAGCTCTTTCATCCTTTTATCATAGGACTTCATCAGAATAAAAGCATACTTCCTTCACCACGGACTTAAATAATACCATAAATTAACACCACTTTTATTCTGAATCTCACATTTGACCGTCATGTAGCGGCAGTGTTCAGAAAAGGCTTTTAATTGGTTCACCTCATAAGTAAAGGGATTTCATCCAGAAAAAAGGAGGTTATTACCTCTCTGTACTCCTCCCTCATTAGGCCAATAATTGAGTACAATGTCCCATTTGGTATGTACCTCTCCAAACACCTGCACCAACTGGAAAGGCCACAGAAATACCTCAAAAAGAGAATCCATGGCCTCCAACACCTGTCCTATGTGGACAAGCTCAAATCGCTATCACTCTATTCTGTTTCATACAGATTGCTCAGAGGTGATCTGTGTCTCACCTACAAGGCAATCTCAGACCCTGCTCTACTACAGATGCTCCATATCCGTAAGTCTAACTCCTCATGTAGTACCTGATCAAAAGGCTTAAATCTAATATGTGACATTAACAAAACCTGCTGGAGAGACAGGTTTGTCTCCCAGAGGCTGCCCCATCTCTGGAATAGACTCCCCATACACATCAAACAAAGTACATTGTTGACTCTCTTCAGGCGCAATCTTGATGAGTGGATGGGCACCACAAATTTGTCCCAGGGGTTCCACCTGTGTCCCTCATTGACAGGGGCAACAGGTACTGACTGAGGTTTCTTTTTGGGGATAAACTCTTGGCTAGGCTTGTAAAGGCTCCAGAGCCATTAGCCAAGTAATCTCCTATGATGCTATGAAGCTCTATGGAAAAAGGACAAAAGCACTTCTGTGCGAATAAAACCTTTTGGGATTTATTTTGCTCTCCTTCAGTTCGATTTAGCACAACACTCTGGCTTGCCACTGTTTGCTTTGGTTTACAAGTTTTAGTGTGGTGGCTTGGCTTTATTTGCTTTAATTCAATAAAGGTGTTAAGAAACATGTCACAATATAAATATATATAAAATTCCTACAGGAAAAAGGTAAGCACATACATATATAAAGGGAGTATTACAACAAAAAAGAAAGCATGTACATATGTCAACCCTATTTAAACAATAGTCAAAGATCTTCATATAGAGTAAACTTTGATTGGCACCCACGTGGATTGGTAGATGTCAGATAACTGTAGTATCCGGTTGCTTGAGAGTTACTATTCAAGATAAGCTTGACTAATGCTGTACCCTATGCTATTTGTTTGGTTTGACTTGTTCTCAGGTTGGGGAGAGAGGGAATTTATTCATATCTTCCTTTTTAAAACTCTAAAACCCTAAAAACGTATGGTATGTTTTTGTTGGGGGAAAACAGAAAGTGCAACACATGAAAATTGTACTGTATTTCTTCAATTTTTTTTTTTGCCGGTCGCTTGAGTTCCAATTAACTGAGAGTTAATTTGAAAAATGTGCTATGATCTTTGCAACATCATGGCTTTAAGATGATCTAAGCAAAATACATTAGTAGTAAACTGTGTGTTCTTTGTGTATAGAAAACACAAATAATAAAGTATGCTCAAATACAGTGGAGCAGAAGTATTGTTTTAGATATCAGAGAGCACGGGGCACATAGCAGGTTTTATTTTCTGAAGGTAAAGCAGAATGCTGAGTCATGCAATGTAATATTCAGTACAAAGATTATTCACAGGAAAGGAAATGAGAGAGAAAGAAGGCGGCATAGAGTAAGATAGAAAAGGGTGGCAATGACTGGATATAGGAAGTTAGGGATTTCAATAGACGTAAACAGAAGTGGGAGGATAAACAGGAAGTATGACAGAGTAAGTAGGAAGGAAAGAAAGGGAAGTATAGCCAACACTACTGTGGTATTAGGAGCACAGATGATGACCTTCAACAGAAAACAAGTACCAAGGTAATGACAAAGAGTGAGTGAGTGAGTGAGTGAGTGAGTGAGTGAGTGAGTGAGTGAGTGAGTGAGTGTGTGTGTGTGTGTGTGTGTGTGTGTGTGTGTGTGTGTGTGTGTGTGTGTGTGTTTGTCATAGGAATCATGGTAGGACATGTTCCAAGTTTTATGTTAAGCTTAAAGTTGGAGAGCCACCCTGGCAGCATACTGAAGAGGGTAGACTAGCTTCATCTGGACAGAATAATATTCCCATTAGCACTCAGCATGAATTTGTAGTTACCCAACTGACCATCAAGGCTGGGTGTGAAGGTAGTCAAGCAGCTGCTTGGTCTGATGTATATATGGAATATATTCCAAAAGCTGTGAATGCATTGGTAATGAACTTTCTGCATCAGAAGGTGTTTACCTTAAGATGAGGGTTTAAGTCTTTCAAATGGGTATTTGTTAAACTATCCTGTGAAAGGGGCTAAAGCACAAGGTCTTTTAATATGAAAAACATTAACTATAGATTGCTCTATCTACAGTTAGTTCTAACTACAGATAGGAAGGGGATTTAATGTGTCACAGTAGCCTAAGAGACTTAAACCAAACATCTTTTTAGATATGAAATACTGGGTCCTTTCAAGCTGAACAAGGTACTTAAGACATGTGCATTCCAAATGAGGTAGTGTATCCCACGATGAATCACATAAGAGAGGGTACATACATGGAAAAGAGTATCCTTTCACCTAGATGAGATACTCCTTCAAGAGACAGCCTGTGCAAAACAGAAGGATCTCCTAAACAATTGAAAAGTATTGGTCAGAAGGGAGCTTATTATCTCTGCATGCACCCAGATCACTCAGAACACATGAGTTTTTTTAAGGCATGTAACACCAATGTCATGAGATTGGGATGGGGCTTTACTGACTAATGTCATGAGGTGCAGAAGGGGCTTTACTGACTAATGTCATAAGGTGCAGATAGGGCTTTACTGTAGTTGACTTTGCTGTACATCTTGGCACTTAGGTTTTTGCCTCTGGCTAGCGCACCCAATATTGGTCAGATGGATGTCATGGGAAGGACTGACAAATGTGCCTAATTTGCAGACATCTGCAATCTTAGTTAACCAGAAACCTTGGAAAACCACTTTAACATATGAGAAGCAGACATTGAATAAGATGTTACCAGAGATGGAATCCTGTGGCAGAGTATTAGTTACATCTCTTCTGCTAGAAGACATTACCTCCTATCCTCACAATGGGAGTCCTGCAAGTAAACCAGTTTGCTAATGGATTGATAAAGGGGTAACTTTCAACCTTGGAAGTCTTGACCATGATACTCACATAGGGAAAGGTGTCAAATGCCTTCTCAAGGACTAGGTATTCTGTATAAAATAGCTGATATTTGTCTAAAGCTTCAGTGACCTTATAAAATAAATTGGCCAGGATGAGCTGACATGACCTGTCTTTAACAAACCCAGATTGTTTAGGGTCAATGATGGGAAGGACAATGACATCACTGTTTAAACACATTAAAGGAGCAGAACTTGAAGGAGTATGTAGAAGCAAGGTTATCATCAAGAATTGCTTCCTTTGGAGGAGTAAGAAACTTGCATTTGTCCAGAATATCAGTAAGAAGCACTTGACTTTTGAAAACTTACAAAATACAGTAGGGTTGTACAGGTAGGGAGGCATGTATTATGGAAAAAGGGTACAGTTAGGTGATCTGATTTTTCTAGGCAGCAGTGACATATGGGGTGATACAGGTGGGGAAACAGCTGGTAAGAACATGTTCAAGGAGGTTAACATCACTAGTGGAGAAAGGGACAATTTGCACAAGCAGTTATTACTTACAAAACCTAGGAATCTCTGGATGCATTTGTTGATAGCTGTACAGATATACCAGATGATTATTGGATAATTAAATTCTCCCAAAATAAGGCTATCTGACTTAATAGGAAGCTTTCTAAAATGACTTTGATAATCAGTATGCTCTGCAGAGGACATGGAAAGGGACCTGTACTTAGTAATTATGTGGTAGGCAGTTCTGTTAAAATAACACTAGGACTTCTAAAACTTCTACATTGGTATTGTGCAAGACCTGAAGCATGACAGCAGATTTCCTAGCAAACATGGATACAACCCTACAACTCCTAGTGAATTTTAATACATGTTAGGCACATTACCCTGGTAAGGACTTCTTTCTCATATTTACAACCATAAATATGTTACACCAGCTGAATGTACTCATCTTTACAAGTGTGGCATTTTTGCTATACCTGCATTTTATTTTTTTTATGCTTATATTACATTTCCCAGGCCGAACCTGAAATTTATCCATTTGGATCAGCGTTTTAACCCAGTTAACTAATGAAAATAACATAAAGAAATAAAAAGAAAGAAAGAAAGAAAGGAATGCAACTGTTGCTCTGAAACCAAGTCTCAGTAACTACACAAATGCAAAGGATAAAGCAGCCCTGAAGTGCAAACACAACAACAATGATAATGTTTGAAGTGGAATATACTAAGTCAGTGTGCTCATGTGTTGAACTCTACATAAAAGAAGATATTATGCAGGAAGTAAAACGTTCTACTAGTTATATGAAAGCTGTGAAATGACAGGTGTAGGTCATCTTTAGAGAAGCAGGAAGGTCTGCTGACCATCCGGTCTCAGGCAGACACATATGTGATCCATCCAGAATGACACCAGATAACTAGTGAATCATTGTAGCTAATATTTTATCTTTAAACTTAGGAATCCTTCTTGGTTAGGAAAGAATGCTACTCAACACAAGTGATTTACCTTTCTCAGAGACATAGATGTTGGGCTCAGTTGTTTCTTGCTGTATCTCCCTTATGTTAGAACATCTAAGGTCATTCACCCCACAATGGTTACTACAAGGTCATATTCTTATTTAGGATGGTTAATGGTTTTGAGGATCCTTTTGACTACCCTAATTCTAGCATCTTAGGGAAAGCTATTCGTAACCCCTTTCTTTATCCTTCTAGTATGTGCAGTGTCAGAGGATTTGACAATGGAAGCACCTATAACAAGAACTTTACAGTTTAATACAAATCTATGTCTCCAACATGCTCTTAGTGAGTCTCTGTGATAGCTTTTGAAGTTGCAGGTGTGTGTGTATATAGTATTGTGTCTCTAGGTGTCTTGAGGTTTTTTAGGTAGCTGCTCAGGACGCTTATGCAGTGATTTCTTGACTGCTCCAGTGCAAGTTGATGTAGTGTTGTGATTTAGTGTTTAGGGAGTTGACAGGACTATAAATGATCCTGAGTCACATGATGCCACATTAAACAATTGCATGACAGTGTGACTTAGTTATTTAATTCCAGCAATTACTGCCTTGCGAGGCTTGCATGAGACAGGGTATCATCCTGAGCTTCAAATCCTATGGATGGATGAAAAATGGAAAAAAAAATACTGGAAATGCTCTCACATTCTGAAAAACAAACTGGCCCTGCACCTCCATTATTTATGCTGCTAGTAAGAAATTTCTCATAAGAAGACACATCAACAGAATCAGATTTTACCCTCTGAGTGATGGATGAAAGAAAAGGAAAAGGACTATTGGATGTAAAGGTTATAATTCTAAAGTGATCTGCATATTTAAAAGTGTGTGTTTACAAACTTGAAAAGATGTTTCACTATTACATGCTTTTTTTTACCTTTTATGGCTACATATGCAGCACATTTATAATCTGCATGATAATAAGCTATTATAATGTTTGTAAAGTCTATGATGTTCATTACTTGTTTGTTTAGCACCTGCTCTTATGCAGTACAGCTCATCTAGCAGACTGATGGCTGGTTCAGAGTACTGCATTTCTGTACCTCTACTCACTTCCTAGATCTGTTTCCAACCTATGCTGTCACCATCACAGGCAGACACTGATCCATAGTGTCATCAGGCTAGAATTTCACATAGAAAGAAAATACACGTTAGACACTGCTAAAGGAGCTCCATGCAGCACTGATATACCTCAGCAACACATTATTTTGGGAAAATGTATGACTTTTGAGTTAGGGTTTTCTTTTATATGTCTTGAAATTACCATAATGCACTACACAACAGCTAATTTCACTCATCAGATCTATAACTGACAGCTGAGGCATTTAATGGCACCACTGTGACTACATGCTTGTATGCCTCACAGAAGTCTGATCTCTTCTGACAGCACTTGAATATCAAGCAGATATTTTAGCTCAGTAAGCATTACATATGCATGAATAGTACTTCAGGAAGGCCTCTGCATACCAGGGAAAAATGTGGAAGAGCAGCATGATCCCATCATGCAAGGACATTATTTAAGAAAAGTAACTAGCTTTTTTCTTAAATAATGACATTTTATAATAGCAATAACACACAGCTGGGTGTGAATAATGCTGGATTTACCCACAGTTGGCTATGTTTGGTTACTTGGGCTTCGCTCTCGTGATCAAACTATGCCAATCATGGGTAAATCCAGCATTACCCACACCCAGCCGTGGGTCACTTCTATTACTATTCCATTCAGAAAAAACAAAGTTCTCAACCCTGGTAAATACAAATCCTTAATATTTCATCAGTGAGATGGAGAAGTTATAGTGACTATGACCACATTACTGTAAAGATTTCTATAAATCTTAGTCAAACTAATACCTTAATTACTGCAGCAGTATTTGAGTGCAGCGGTACTGGTTGAGGCAAATAAAATGGTGGGCTACTTGTAGGTAATAATTCAAAAGATGATATAAACTGAAACCAATGCTAACAAGACTTGAGCTGTTTTTATGCTTTGTTTTGTACACGGTTAATGAATTCACTTATTCTATATAAACACTTTATCTACAAAGTGTTACAATGAGTTTTTCACCAAGACAATAGTATTATACAACATAAAAAAGTACAACTTTTGTGAGCATACTCAGTATAATAGTAGATGTTTCAGTACAAACTTTGGAATAAGCTACAGGTGGACATCTATCCACTCTGTAGATTTTCCAGATATGTAGACAACCCTAGACTGGTGCTGGTATTATCCCCTTGTCAAGGATATGAAAGATCAAAGGCAAAAGAAAAAAAAGAGGTGATAGTATTACTAAACTAATAAATATACATTTTCAAAAACATAAGCAGTTACTGACAGACAGACAGATCTAGTAAGCTAAACTCCTTGAGGTCATGAAAAATTGGACTCAGCTAAACAATAATAACTACCAGCAATGGAACTTACCATAAAACTTATTACGGACAGTAGACAAAAATGCATTGCTAATGTCCAAACATCTACAATAACTGATTCCTTAACAGTTATGGAGAGTAACTGAAACCTGCCTGAGGAGAAGAGAACTTTAATCCCCCCTCCCTGAACTTACACATCACCTCTACATATATATCTTCACTACTGAGTACTCAGGATACACAGCTTTTAATTCATTCCTAACTCAAGCAATACATCACTGCAACAGCTATATTAACTCTGACTCAGCAGATAACTCCAAAAATACCACTGAAGCTCTAAAAAAAAAACTCCAGCTCTACTCCGTCATCTACCGCCTACTCAGAGCCAGCCTCTGCCTAACGTACAAAGCCATGTCAAAACCAGTTCTGTTGGGCATGCTACGCCATGTCAAAATCAGTTCTGTTGGACATGCTACACTTAAAGAAACCCCAATCTCTTCATGCCACATGTTCCAAGGACCTAAACCTTTCCACTACAATAAAAAGAACATGCTGGAGGGATAGATTCCTGTCCCAGATACTCAGATACTTCCCATACGTTGGAACAGACTACCCATTCACGTCAAGCAAAGGCCTTCATTAGCCTTCTTTAAGAGAAATCTAGACAATTGGATGGGAAATAGGAAATTCACCCCGAGGATCACCTCTGTGGCTCTGATCGACAGAGGCGCAAGAAAATAACCTTCTTGGTTGACGAAAGCCAGGAAACTTTTTGGCTAGGCCTATATAGGCCCTAGGGTGATAGCTTAGTTCCTACCTATGAGCCTATGAACAATCAAAACAAAAAAACAAGGCATAACCTCCTATTGGTAGAGTATAGTTTAATGTATCCGATTTAATTATAGTTGTTTTTCTAAACCTGTTTAATGCATTGATAGAATGAAAGATCACTACCCTCTGGAAAAATAGTTTAGGTACTCTAATGAACAAAGCAAGGAAATTATAAAAGTCTCAGAAATCAAAGGTCATTTTCATGCTCAACACCTTGCAAAAATGTAACAAAAAATGTATAGAGTTAGTCAATATAAAACACCAGTACTACATATTATCTGACCTTGTATGAAATAAATACTGCACAAGCACACACCTTAAACAATTCAGTAGCACAGTGAGACAAGGTAACCACATAGTAGCACTACTTCCAGATTTTGCAAAATTATTGGACTTGATAGATCAAACTATCTCCTTAATCAGGCAATGGACGACAACATACCTGCAACACATCCACCTTAGTTCACCCACTGCCTGAAAAATAACACAGTCACACATCTGGGTGTCAAGTACCTTGTCCCATTTCTAGTCTAGTCCAGCAAAAAGCACAAGTCTCATTCCTGATGATTCTCACATTTAATGTTTGGTTTAAGAAAATATGGTTTTGCTATATACCTATACCTATTCCAATATACAGACAGTGAGGTATTCCTGAGTTATTCCATGTCCCTAGCTGCAACACATAACTGCATTTTGTAAATGTTCTACAAAGGCAGTCCGACACAGATAACTGCTAAATCACTCACCAAACCATGAACACTTCTTTATTCAGATTGCTCACCTAAGACAGGTCTAGTTAATTTAATGTTATCACACTAAATGGATCAGAGTACCTTTCCAATTTAGCAATCATTTAAAATAGTTAACATTTTACCTGCACCAGAGTGCAGGTACAGCATAGAGACTTATATGGTCATGTTCACAGTCAGCTAACCAAGAAATGACTTGCATAGGATAATAAGATAATTCAGAGAAAGCTAAACATAAACTGCATAATCTCTCCTCACCCCAAAATGGCATTTTATCTTCCAGAAGAAACTCAACAATGATTATTACACACAACAAAAAACATGCTCTGCACCAAACTATCCAGCTAAAACATATTGCTGGGTCTGCCTGACTCAGGTCCTGACACAATACTGTTTTCCTTGCAGTTTACTATGGCCCACAATCTGATATATGAGAAGTATTACAATAATCTTGGGGATACAATTTCTTCATAAACTTCCCTCAGGGAATTTACAGTATCATACAGATGTATTCACTCTCTGCATGCCACTGGAGACACAGTTTTCATCCATGCCAATCCCAAGATAATGAAATCCTCTGCCTCAAAGCATGTGCATTGCCTATCCCTGAAATTTTTCAGCAACTGCCTTTTTCAGCTGCCTTAAGAAAGCTGTCAGCTGAACTTTTATAACATGACCTAACCCTGCCTCTTCTGTCAAAAACATAATGATAATGGGGTAAGGAATGTCTATCTGGACTAATTGAAAGTATTTTACATGCCAAAACTGAGTAACTTAACTGCAACAGCCCACAGTACTTGGATGCATTTTGACCAGATCAGATCAAAATACTGCAAAAAAAAATAATTCATCATTTGTGAATGCAAATTGTGGAAAATTTATCATGCTTTATGAAAGTCAGAGATTAATTTTGCTTACACTGCTCTCTGGGTAAATGCCATTCCACTATGATCACCACTCAGCCCCATGCTTACAATCTCTTCTACTTAAGCTATGCTCTACTTTTCTCACTATTAGTGCCCTAATTCCAGTTCCACATAAAGGTGTAACCGCCCATTGTACTGGTTTATTTTGCTTTAAACATTCAATTCACTCTCCAGAACACTTCCTCTACTTATAGCATCCCTTCAGTAACTCGTATCTCCTGCATATAAACCTTCCATTTTAAACTTTAGTTCACAACTCATATTGCTAGGCCATTTTACAAACTTTGCTTAGTAGCATTCTTTTGAATTAATGTTATATGCTATAACTGCTATGAATCCTTTTGTTTTTAGAGTTATACAAAGTAAATAAAAAATTAAAATGTATACGGGTATGCTGCACACTTCTGAAACCTTTGCTGTTAGTACCTGTACTGTTTTATGTACTCTGCTAATGACATTCTTTGCTATTCCCTTTGTGTGAGCTACATGACAAATGGCAAACTCAAGTATATCACTGGCCTGCTGTGGTTACCTATTTTAATGACACTGCTGACCCAGCTGCTGGATGAAAGTTGTCATTAAAGACAGCTCATTTACCCAGTTTTCAAATTAATGGGTAAGCAAATAAAGAAGAACTGAAAATGCACTCTGTTTATTTGGACAAACCCAATAATCAAAAGTGTCATACAAATTAATAAATAACAGCAGTCAATGAAACAATCAAAGTTAGTCTGACTGTACTGAATGACAATTATGGAAGTGGGACACAGAATATCTCACCATTAAGGTAGTATTCTGGAGATTTACTTGTAAAATGTTGCGTTAATATGTTATGTTGAATAGGTGACTGAAAACCCGACAACTGATAATTGGCAAAGTTGGTTCTGAGCTCCATCAATGGTGCGTACATCCGGACGTTTCTAGCCTAATAAACTATTCATACTACTTTTGTTACTGCAGATATTTCCTTAAGAGTTTGGACTACTTATTAAAAATTTCAAATAACTTAATTAAAAATTAATTTGTTTGTGATTTTACAAAATTCATAGAACCTTAGCACTCACACTGATCTGAGAACAAGGGAAGAAATTAAGAAAATGTTAACTTTACGTACATTAACTGAGGATGATTTGTAACTTCAGTCCTCAGAGCCACAGGCAAGACATTCATGTGTGTCACCAGAGACATGGGATTGAGAACAGAGTTGCAAGGCTAGAAGGGGCAGCCAGGAGATAAGAAGAACCACCTGTTAACAAATCCGTCTACCCTGGTGGGAGGGTAAAGGACTTGATCTGTCATGGAGACTCAATACCATACAGGTTGTAACTTATGGTGGGGGAGAGAGGGATAACAGGACATTTAGTAAATGATGTGCAGGAGTATACATCACGTGTGCTGACTTCATTGCATACTGATCTCTCTGTTAAGGACCATGTTACCACAGTATAATGGCATCCAGCACCTATCCACCTTGCCTTAAATTAATTTTGAATCCCTAGTACTAGGATTTAATAACCACAAGGCTGTGCCTTCTGGGAAATCAGGAGGTCTCCCTTATCACTGGATGGGTCTACTTCATTTGGTCAAAAACTCATTTCGTTGAAAGTCAGTAGACTGAGCACAACTGACTGAAGGCTCACTTCACTGAAAACTCATTTGATGTAAAATCATTTCATCGAATGGTATATGCCCTTTTTCCCACTGTAGTGTGATCCTGGAGTTAGTATACATAGTAAGTGGGAGGTGTGTAGGCCACCCCCACATAGTTTGGGTATATATTGTCTTCTGCAAAAAGTTATTCATTGGAAATGTAAGGATCCATGTCTACAGTTTAAAATGTATGTGTGCCCCCCCTTACCCCCCTTTACTATATATACTAACTCCAGGATCGCACTACAGTGGGGAAAATGGAATACACCATTCGATGAAATGAGTTTCAGTCAAATGAGTTTTCAGTGAAGTGAGCTTTCAGTCAATTGTGCTCACTGACTTTCAACAAAATGAGTTTTTGATAAAATGAAGTAGACCCCACTGGATATGTTTAGCATAACCAGGAGATGAGCTACGGACATACTTAGGACAGAATGGCACTGTGGAAGAAGCCAAAAGCTACAGCTGGTTAGGTTTGCACACACACGCACACACACACACACACACACACACACAATCCAGGGAGGAACACAGTGAAAGACGAACATATTTTGATGGAAATTAGAAATGAAGAGAGAAAAAATGGTTACAAGTCTTTGTGTTTGTGAAGATGAAACCTAGAGTTTAATGAGTTTAATGAGAAGTCTCCTGACACATGGAAGAAGCTAGAAAAAAACAATCTAATTAAAAAAAAAAAAAAAAAAAAAATATATATATATATATATATATATATATATATATGGGTCTACGTCATAAGATCGACAGCTCATATGACTGAAACTCATTTAGTCGACAGCTCATTTGGCTGACAAAAAGTATTCAAGGCAAAAACCTGGGATTTGCCCCCCTCCCCACTGTTGTGTGACTGTGGAGTTGTTATATATAGTTGGGGGGGTGTGGGGGGCGAAGCCCCCCACCTATACTTTTTGTCAGCCAAATGAGCTGTCGATGAAATGAGTTTCAGTCATATGAGCTGTCGATCTTATGACCTAGATCCATATATATATATATATATATATATATATATATATATATATATAATTGTATGTCTATTACTTAATGAATTGGTAATTAATTATGTGACTAACTTAAGAAAATCAGTCTAAGTCTTCAAATGTAGCTAGATATTACAGTAAAGGCAGAGAAGGATTGGATGTGTCATAAATAAAAGGACACAAGGAAGATGTTTCATTTCCTAGGGGTCGGTGTTCCTCTTAATTAATTAATTAATTTCCAATTCTCACCTCTACTGACTCTATATGACCAAATGTAAAATTTACTACTCTTTTACTGAAAAAATAAACTAATAATATATAAAACTACCAAGGAAAAAAATGTACAGTGCAAACACACAAATTTCTAATATTTCATATTACAAAAAGTTGAAAAAAGTAAATTAATTATTCAACATAATCCCTAACACAAAAGCCTTTAGTAAACAGCAGCATGTCCAATATGCTTCATAGTAGTATACTAGGCTAACAACTACTAGGGCCATTATAAGCCTAGCTACGCAACCCAAATGTATCCCACAGGTTATTCTGAAGGATGTATTATAGCTAGGCATGACTTTAATGGTTGCATCTGTCCATCAGACAGACAGGTGCAAGATCTGGGGTAAATTTTTGATTTCCCCTCTACGATCCATGTTATGCTTGAAGAGTGTTCGAGACATGCTTCTGCTTCACATAGATGGCAACTCTATTCTAGCGAATAGGAATTCTCTGAGATACATACTTGTCTCTCCAACTTGTCCTGTTTATGTCACAAACAAAGGTTAGGTCCTTAGATCTCATAGTTCTTCTGATGCTGTTCATTCTGCAAATATGCAAAATGTCCATCAGAGCAGGATCCAAAAATGCCTTGTATACCAGGCATAGATCACCTCTCAGCAGTCAGAGTAAAGAAATACGGCTTTGAGGCAAGTCTGTACAGGACATTGTGTTTATGACCTGTATTCTTTTCATGAGAAACATCTGTGGACATTGAAGTTGTTGCATGTGCTTGGTCAGGCACATACTGAATGGCATGCTATATTCAATGATAGGTCTGACGAGGGCCAAATATAGCGGCACAATGACCTCACTGGACCTAGATCCCATGCCCTTACTTACAAGTTGAGTGACAGAGAATGCCTTTTTTACCATCTTAGATGCATGTTGTCTGAAGGCCAGGTTATTATCTACATTAATCCCTAAATCCCTGACTACTGGGTCTATTTCAAGGTATGTTTTATCAATGAGGTAGTTTCCCCAAAGTGGCTAACTTCCCAAAAGGTACCATAATGCATTTTTCATATTGAGGTTTGAAGTCATGGCTTTGACACCAGTTATTTGTTTGTGTTAAACCTTCATGTAAGGTGTTAGTATCCTGGAGGAATTCTATGACTGCTCCTAGTTTGCATATTTGGTTAGCCAGAGGCCCTTGATGTTGGCCTTGACTTTTGAGAAGTAGATGCGAAAAAGGAGAGAACTCAACACACAGACATGAGGGACTCTGCTAGTGACCGGCCTCCTTGTGGAGGTGCTCTTTCCAGCTCTGACTTCCTGGGTCCTATCTGTGATGCAGCTAAGGTGGAATTTGTTGCCTATCTACTGTTTCTGCACAGAGTTTTGGTTTGTAGTATTGGGGATTTCTGTATGGTTCCAGCTGGGAGTTTTTGTTTGACTATCTAGCATGTTACATAGAAGGGGAGGTTGCTTAACTCCATGAGTTTGCTTAAAATATCCAAGTGGAGTATTTTATCAAATGCCATAGCCAGGTCAAGGTAAGCAGTATGCAACCTTTTGCCCTATTCCACTCCCTTGGTGACATTCTCAAAAAAGTTCACCAGGTTTAGTAGGCATAACCTGTCTTTGAAGAAACCAAACTGGGTGGGGTTCACTGTCTGAAGGTTTCCTGTGTAATTGTTTCTTTTTTTTTTTAACACCTTTATTGCATTATCACTTAAGACATAGGCAAACATACATTTATATAAAAGGAAACAAACCACATTAACATGTTCCCATTTGCAGACATCATGCATCACTTGTTTTATTTTTACAACTATCATCAATCCAACATTACATAAACTGCTCAATTCCTACCTTCCCTTAAATCACACTCCTCCTCCAAAACATTATTCTGCATGAATTATTCCCAGAATTTCCATTTTTTTCCTGTATAATATGCTTGTAGTTTTCCTGTGTCATTATTAATCATTTCCATGATAATTCTTTCCATGGCCTTGCGTATGAGATTAGTCAAACTAATGGGTCTGTAGTTTCCAGATCTGGTGGTGGTCCACCCTTGTGCAAAGGAATGACTGCTGCAGTCCTCCATTTGCATGGCACAAAGCCTGTTTAGAGTCTACAGTTGAACAGTAACTCTAGTGGCTCTAAAGGTCATTTTTATTCTATTTAGGGAGCATTCTGGAATATTACTGTGGCTTAATGAAGCTGTGTTCTGGGGCTTAGAAAGAGCAGCTGGCACCTGCTTCCTATTGATAGTTAGAGGGGTTATGTTAAATGGTATTTCCTGGGAGGTGGCTGGTGTGAGTGGGGGTAAAACTGGAGATGAATTTGTAATATCTCCTGACACCATGAATGTATCTCCATTTACAACCAGTTTGGCACAATGTTGTGCGCTGCTTTTGAGGTTTCTGACACAACTAAAGAAGGCCTTTTGTTTGTTCTTGGCCTGGGTAGATATCTTTCCCTCAAAGTATGCTTTCTTGGATTTAATTAGCCTTTTTAGTGGTCTATTTAATTTAATGAGAGAGTTTTTGTCTTTTTGAGTGTTACTATTCCTACTTTTAACTATGACTTTTTTTCTTTTATTGTACAACCTTTTTAATTTGGGATTCCACCAACATGATTTGTTTTTGGCTTACTTCTAGTAGGCACAAAGTACAGTTGTGTACACTTGCCATAAGTGTAGATGTTTGAGTGTATTCAATGTTGCAGTCATTACATTTGGGTTATCTGCTTGCAGGTAGCCCTCAGTTGGCCTGATTAACAAAGTCTTGGGTCCTGCGTCGGTTGCCGTCTCTTCTTCCGTAATGTCAGGTCGTCAGTGGTATAAAACATGCAGCCGACATCATTACATCAGATGTCAGGTGCCCCCCAATGGGAAGCAATTAAATCTATAAATATACAAGGTTATACCTCAAACAAAAAAGCAAATACACCAAAAAGCTTTTAAGCATTGAAAAGGAGAGAAGAGGTATAGCCAAAAGAAGTCAGGGGGCTGGAGGGAGGGTAACCAGGACTGCAACAGTGAATACACTCGAACATCTACATTTATGGTAAGTGTACACAACTATACTATGTTCTTCATGTTTCACTGTTGTAGTCAGTATATTTGGGTAGATTCCCAAAGCTAAGGATGGGAGGAGGAATTTAGATAGCATTAGTATCATCTATAAGGCCCTGTAAAACTGCAGTGGCAAAGCCAGCTCTGGATTTAGAGAAAATTGGCAAATGGTAATGCTTGGTTAAAGTATGTACAGAACTCCAGGTAGCAGCTTCTATGATGTCCCCGGTAGGTACGCTTCAGAGAAAGGCTGTAGAGGTAGATGCAGCCCTGGTTGAGTGAGATCTGATCCCCTGTGGGATAGGTTTTCCATGGTGCTTATAGCAGAAGTGAATGAAATTGCCTATCCATTTAGAGATAGTTCACTTTGAAACAGCCTTCCCCTCCCTGCAGCAAATGCCACCAGCAGTTGTTCAGATTTCCTTTAAGGTTTAGACCTGCCCAAGTAGAATATAAGTTGCCTGCGCACATCTAAAGAGTGCAGCACCCGTTTCCCTTTGTTCTGTGGATTAGGAAAGAAGGTAGGCAAATGAATGGACTGATTAAGGGCCACACTGGATACCACCTTTGGCATGAAAGAGGGATTGGTCCTGAGGGACACCCTGTCTGCATGAAAGATGATGAAAGGCTCCACTGTCATAAGGGCCTGTAATTCAGATACCCTTCTTGCTGCAGTGATGGCTAGAAAGGAATCTGTTTTCCAAGAAAGGAATTTTAAATCTGCAGTAGCAGCTGGCTCGAAAGTAGGAAGGGTGAGTTTCTCCAATACAAAGTTAAGGTCCCAGGCTGGAGTTGGAGCTCTCCTGGGTGGTCTTAAATTTTTGGCCCCTCCAAGGAACTGCTTGGGCAGTGGGAGAGAGAAGAGGGGAGGTTCTGTGTTATAATGAGCTGAAATGGCTGAGGTGTGAATTTTTATTGAGGAAAAAGACAGGCCCTTGTGAAGCATCTCAGTAAGTACTGTAAAATCTGAGGTAAATTGGGCACTGCTGTGCTCATCCCTTGAGATTGGTTCCAGGCACAGAATCTTTTCCATTTTTCAGCATAAGATTTTCTAGTACTAGGCCTCCTTGCCTCTAAAATGACATCCATCACTGGTTTACTGAGGGATGGTAAAGGAGAGCTTAGGTAATTAGCCAGGCTGCTAGGTTCCGTGTTTGAAGCTGAGGGTGCAGAATCTGGTTCTCCTGCTGTGACAGCAGGGTAGGAGTCTGAGGCAGGTGCCATGGGGCCAACAGAGGCCCACTGCACAGGAGGGGGTACACCAGTGTTGGCATGGCCAGGCTGGTGCAATCAAAATCATCCTTGGTTTGTCTTGTTTGATCTTTAGTAATACTTTGGAGAGTAGAGGCAGAGGAGGAAAGGCATAAACTGATAGGTTTTTCCAGCTGAAGGACACAGCACCCACCTTCCAAGCTTGTCTGTGGGGAGTCCTTGCACAGAATTTTTCCAATTGATAGTTCTGGTGGGAGGCAAACAGGTCTATATCTGGGCTCCCCCATTTGCTTGTTAACATGCTGAAAATCCTTGGTTCCAATTTCCACTCGTGTGGGTCCATGAGGGTTCTGTTTACTCCATCTGCCAGTGTATTAGTTTTCCTGGCAGGAACTGAGCTTGTAGATGTACTTGGTAGCTCAAGTCTGTGTTCCACAATGCAATGGCTAGTCTGCAGAGGGGGTAAGAATGTGTACCCCCCCCCCCCTGCTTGTTTATGTAGTACACAACAGTGGTGCTGTCCATCTTTACCATTAATTGTCCTGGAAGAATGTGGTCCTTGAAGGCTGTCAGAGCATTCTGTACATCTAACATTTCTTTATGATTGATGTGAAGGTGCATTTGACTTGGGTTCCATTTGCCCTGAATGCACTTCCCTGCCAGGTGCCCCCCCCCCATGCATAGTCTGATGCGTCTGTTGTTAGGGTTTGGGAGACAGGAGGTAGTATGTATGGTAGTCCCTTGTTTTGGTGGCAGGCCTCTGCCCACCAAAGGAACTCTAGGTGTAGACAAGAAATGACAGGAATCTTTGCTTCTAGATCCTGAGAATGTTGATACCACTGTAGTTTCCTCATATGCAGTCTTGCATATGGAATTAGAAGAATGCAGGAGGCCATGAACTCCAAGGCTTGTAGTATTTGCCTTGCAGATAGCAGGGTTTTTGTGACCACTTGTTTGAAGTAGGTTGTCAACTGAATTTATTTCTCTGGGCGTGAGGAAAGCCATCTGGGAAGTTGTATTCAAGCTTGCTCAAAGGAATATAATTTGTTGACAGGGTACCAGGTGTGATTTATTTTCATTTATAGTGTACCCCAGACAAGTTAGCACCCTCTGTAGAAAAGCCAGATGATTCAAAAGTATGTCCTGGTTTTCTGCCTGAATTAGATAATCGTCCAGGTATTGGTATATTTGAATATTTCTTTGCCTGCAAAATGCAATGACTGGAGCTAGGCACTTTGTGAATATCCTGGGCACAGTAGATAAGCCAAAGGGCAGTGCAGAGAACTGATAGTGCATGTAGCCTGCTTTGAAGCGTAGGTATCTTTTGCAATACTCCCTGATTGGGATATGCAGGTATGCTTCCTTTAAATTTAGTGTTGCCAACCAGGCATCTTTGCTTAGCATAGGAAGCAACTGGTGAAGAGTCAGCATCTTGAATTTTGGAATCAACAAAAAGGTGTTTAGAGTAGGCAGGTCCAGGATCAGATGCCATGAATTGTCTTTTCTGGGTACCAGGAAAAATCTTGAGTAGAAACCTTGTCCCTTTTTCTCTTGTGGTACAAATTGAATAGCCCCTATGCTTAAGAGAGAGAGTACTTGCTTTTGGGCCTCTGCCCACTCCTTTGGAAGTAGATCCGGCCAACTGCTTGGAGTTGGTGACATGTGAAAGTGATCTGTATCCTTGGGACACTATATTTAAAACCCATTTGTCCTGGGTAATGAGTCCCCAGTTCTATGCATGAAGTGCAATATTTCCCCCCAACAGGGCAGTCAGTTGAGAAGTGCTTGGAAGTTTTAAAAATAAGTCATTGAGACAGTTTAACATGAGGGGAGTTTTATTACTATCAGATTTGGAAGTGGAGGCCCCCCACTGCTTAGTCCTGTGCGTCCCCTGGGACTGAAGCCTGGGTGCTCTGCTGGATCTGGGTTTGGACTGAGAAAGTCTGGAAGAGGCAGGAAAGGACCATTTCTTAGAAGGCCAATGCCTACTAAATCTAGGAGGTTGTACTTGTAAAAAATCTTTAACAGTTTGCAAATATGTAGCTTTTTCCTCCATCTTTTTAAGAACTTCTTCTGCCTTGTTGCCAAACAGGTGGCCCTGATCTAAGGGAGCATCTAGTAATTTCGCTTTAACATAATCTGGCAAGGATTGCTCCTTAAGCCAAGCATGCCTTCTAAGTACAGACCCAATTACCGCAGCCCTGCAAGATGCCTCTAGTGAATCAAAACCACATTGCAATGTATGCTTACCAACTTGTTCAGCAGAATGCATAAAAATCCTGTAAATCCTTATTTTCAGCACAATCAGGAGTCAACATCATTTTCTGTTTAAGCAATCCAATGATATGCAGCAGATACTTTAACATACAAAACTGGCAATTCAAGGCCCTAATGGCCAAAGCTGCAGAAGTATATACCTTCTTACCCCATCTATCCAGCACCCTGGAGTCTCTATCAGAGAGGGTAGGATTTTTGGCAGTAGTAGCTTTAATGCCCTTGGGTCCCTGTGAAATGGTTTCAGGATCCACAGTAGGATTTTTGAGAAGGAACTTGTGAGAGTCAGGAACCCTGTAATATCTATCAGGTTTTCTGTAAGCAGGAGGTAAAGAGTCAGGGGCCATGCTAGATTCCGAAAAGGCATCATCAACAATGTCCAGTACAGGAGGTATAGCTAAAGGCCTGTGCTGGGGCAGGAGTAAGAATTCCCTAAGCCTCTTTTTACAATCAGAGAAATCCTGACTTTCCCAACGAAAAAGCTCCCTGAGAGTATGCAAGGTTTCACCAAAAAAGAAATCCTCTGGGGGGAGGGGAAGCAGAGGGAAGAGAGTCCTCAGCATCAGAATCCTCATAGGTAGATAAGGATAAATCCTGGTCATCAGAGGAAACAGAAATTTCAAAATCCTGGTCAGAAGTATCATAAGCAAACTCAGTCCTAGGTCTCTCAGACAGGGAAGGTTGGCTTCCCTTGACTAAAGTAATAAGGTCTTCAGTCATTCTTATCATTTGTTCTTTAAGCATAGAGGCCTGACCATGTGGTCTGGGCATCAGTTTTCTAGGCATGGTTCGAGTTTTAGGCATTGAAGAAGAAGATGGCACCGGTTTAATATGCAAGTCAGTAGGCTTGAATACACCCTCAGAAGCCGGTGCCTGCACAGCGGCTCCGGACCCATCCAAAGTAGAGATATCCGCAGGTTCCACAGTTGAAGCATCTCGCGGCATATCAGACTCCGAATGGGTCTCAGTAGAGGCCTGCAAATCTGAAGTAGCGGGTATCAGGGGCTGCGAAAGCACCTCACTGAGTACCGGTGAACTGAGTGGCCTGTCTCTGTCTTTATCGTTGTGTTTCTTCAGAATGTCGGTAGTCGGATGGCTTAACGAAGACATATCAGGATAATTGAATCGAGCACCAAAAACTTTAGAAGCACAAATATACTGACGAAGGACAGTTCGTAGTTTAAATAAGGCAAAAAAAATGACAGCGAGGGACATCGTGGTCAAGGCCTAGGCAAGCAATACAGCACGAATGAAAATCTTTATGAGGTACTTGCTTTCCACAAAATATGCAATTATTTACTTTTACTGACATCGGTTTAGAGAAAGAAAAAACTTCCCCAATGGGGTACTTAGCTTTTAGTTGAAGACTTCGGTTCTGAAACTCGAAAACGAAAATTTCAGGAGTCGGCCAACCGGCACTTGCAAACTGCTTCTGCTTCGGGCACCGCACGGCAAGAAAGATTGATGTAATGACGTTGGCTGCATGTTTTATACCCCTGATAACCTCACATCACGGAAGAAGAGACAACAATCAATGCAAGACCCAAGACTTTGTTAATCATGCCGACTGAGGGCTACCTACAAACAGGTAACCCAAATGTAATGACTGCAACAGTGAAACACGAAGAACATCAGCCTCTGTGCAGCTGCTGACATGGTTGTACAATGTTCCTCTGAATAATTCTTCATAGGTTGCTGTGTTATCTGACTCTGGAGGGGCTTAGAATTTTGAGAAGTTATTACTTAAAAAAGGTAGTTTGCCTTGGAATAGTTCCTGTTACAGGGTTTACTAGGATTACAGAACTGCTTTTTATTTCAAAGAAGACTGCTTTGTAATTTGACCTTACCAGAGAGGACATGACACTGGGTAGGGTTCACATTCTCCCATACTTGTGAGTACCAGGTGTAATATGTTTGCAGCTATAGGGCTTATGCATTATCTGACATTGGGGGGTTGTGTTTACAAAGTTCAGGAATATCTGTGCCTTCAAATCTGGAGTTGTGTAGGATATCCAGTCTATAGAGGGGTCATTAAAGTCCCCCTTGAGTATGGTATTTGGATGAATGGTGAGCATCTTCAGTAGGTCCAAGTATGAGCTATGAGTTTTCTGGGACATATAGGGTGACCTATAGCTTGCTTGGATATTTTATGTGACTTTGTTGATGGTAATCTGTACATGGAGAAACTCTAGTATGTTGTCTTGTTTAACCATCCTAGAGATGTGCTTGTTATTGATGTAGATCAACACATCTTCGTCTTTAGTCCCTGTCTGTGCAGCTGCTGGTCTAGATGTGTAGAAGGCACTGAAGCGTTGTGCTGCTTAAGTATTCTCTGCTGCTTTAAACCAGGTCTTGGTAACTGCATAGATGTCTGCATTCTCCAGGGTGAGGAGAATTTGGAGGGAGTGGTGCTTCTTGTTTAAACTCCTGTCATTATCAGTAAACCTTCAGATTTCCATGGGTTGATTTTGCTATGTTGAAAGATTTGTCAATTTGGCATTGCCTAAAAAAGGCTCTATGGGCAGGACAATGTTTTAGACAATATTCAAAAGCCTGCAGGAGACAGGTACAAACCATCCTTGGCTAAGCAATGCGGCTTGTTAACCGTATCTGCCCCATACTGACAAATATCATATCCCCTTTTATTTTAGACAATGCCTCAAATTAAAGTTTACTTTAAATAGATAAATGCAAATAAAATCCAGTGTATCTGTTTTAACTAAATGTAGTATCTTAAAAATTCTTCTTCCATCTTTCTCCATTACAGAGGAACTAATTTTTATGTCCACAGACTCTTTAGTGTCTCCTGGTTAATAAACCATTGTCTGTTGAGACTATCAGAACACCTCTCAGCTAAGGACCTGGATGCAATCTTCTGTACAGGAAAACAGTGTTGATGCTACATTACCTACAATGTATCACCTAGTCAAACAAACAAGGAAGAAAAAATACCAGTCTAGACTAGTTTCAGGCATAACTGGTACAAATATTGTTTTTCGTAGGAGACTTGAAATACCTATACGGTTAGAGAATGAAAGGTCAGCAACCTGTTTCTGCAGAGGAAAATATCCTGTGCTATAATTATAACCCTGCCTAAACAATCAAATACCTTTTTCATTCCTGTCTCAAAGGTGAGAAGGAAGCAACACAATATACTACATTTCCACTAGTAACACCATGTGTGTGCATGTCATAAAATATACAAGATAAAATTTGTAAGTGAGAAATAATAAGACAATACTAAGAAATCTGACAATTGTACTCATGTTAGTCTTTTTTCTAATGTAAACAAAGGTCAAACAGTTTAATCATACCCTTATACAGTCACATTCACAATTTGCTTTAGTAAATGGACATTGTACAGGAAAACACCTGAAAACACCTTATATCAGGAAATGACACATCAAGATACATGAAAGTAATATATTTATTGAACAGTCTTAAAACATAAAACATTATCCACTTAGGACAGAAGTTGATGGTTTGGAGATATCTTTACATTTGAAATACCTTAGAATATTACAGCAGTGAAATCAGCAACTGAAAGCAAGCACAACTGACAAGCAGCATGGCTGCACAGATGCAGGGTGTCCAACTGTGTATCTGGCAACCCAAATCAAGGAATGGACCCATGTTATCAGTAGGGCTGGCTAGGGGGATAAGATAAAGTGGCTGTTGGCCAGTTCTCCTATCTGGGTTGGGGGGACCTAATGCCTGGCAACCTCTGGTGGAGACCAGCAGTCTCACAGGGCATTTCAGGTTTAACACCAACGGATTGTGATGACATCCCGATTTCATCATACTTGCTATCTTCACAGCTAAAGTAACTGCCCAACCATCACAAGAATGATGACTTCCAGGCTCCATGCATATCAGTCTCCAGTGTATCCCTCACCTCACAGGCCTAAAAATGACTATAACTGATACTGACTTCAACTGAAATCTGGAAGCCCACCCAGTGAAGGGTCACATCCAAGACAGTCATCAAGGGGTTCAGGGAAGGCTAAGCATGGCAGCCAAAGAGACCATTCTAAGGCAGAGCAGGACTGGGAGGGGGTCAGGAAGAGAGTAAAAAACGAGCAAGATTAGCACATTATACAACTGGTAATAGTATTTAAGAAAGAAACAGCGTGTGGTACCAAAGGTATGGATCACATAAAGTTATCATGTGTTGTCAGTACCTAGCAGTACATACATTTTCACTGTAGATGTAAATTGGGACCTAGTAACAACCCACAAAATAAGAAAATACATATTTCCAAAAAGAGTTTAAATGACGTATTGTACTGAATGGTGTCATGTTCTTACTGACATGGAAGCTATAATTTTCTTTGCACATTGTATAAAAATGTAACTGCTAAAATTAATCCATTTCTGCAGTCCTGATACAAAAGAAGATAGAAGGAAAGCCTATCCATTTTGAGGTTAATATTGGGAACCGCCTAAGTAACCATTATGAATGAAATTAACTTAAGTAAAACACATTTTGTGGCCAACTGTTGTATTGAAACTTAAAAAAAAAAAAAAGAATGCATAAAATAACGGGAGTAGTGGATGTGAAACTTAATTGAAACCTAAAAGGATAAATTAATTCTGATAACAGTTAAGAGGTACTAGCCAAAGCCTGATAAAGTAAAGATGGTTGCACAAACTATGGTTATGCCTGGATGAAGTAAAGCAAATGCATTCTAAAAGCTGTGCTCCAAGAGATATCATCTCTCAGGAAATTGTATTTAAAGAAGACATGGATACCTTAAAAGGACTCACAACTAGCATTGTGTTTCTACATAAGAAAATCTAATTTCAAAACCTACATCAATCAGTTCTTTACATAAATACTGGCACAACTGAAAGATACCTATTTCAGGAAAACAATTGATGTTCAAATACTGATACTACATCTTATGGAATTGATTACCAAATAAAAAATACTCTCAGATAAGAACAGAATTCATGGAAAAGTAAATGAAAAGCTGATGGAGCAAAGTCAGTAATCAATTTCCTACATGTTTGCTACCAGGGGCATTAATATACTTGTTTACCTGCTGTTTGAAGACATGAGCTTAACTACCAGGGACTGAGAAGAAACCTTAACTGCATCTGTTGTCACAGAAGACATTCTTCAAAAGTTTCAAGTTAGCCTGTTGTCATCTTCATTTAGATGTTTTACAAGTTGAACTTATAGCCCTTTTTGACTAAAAGGAAATTTTGTGTAATGGTATACTACATTATATTGTTATACAAACGGTATTTGCAATTCTAGTTTGTATTATATTAATTTACATTTAATCTTTCCATAAACTGGCTAAAATTTCTCTATTTATTAAATTATTGCCATATAACTTGCATCGATTCTTAACCAACGTTTTCACAGTATGTCTAATATGGTATAATTACTTAAATTGCAGTTGTTTTTTGTACTATTTTTAAAGACTGCAAAATTATTGTTCTTAATGTTTTGTAATACTTTGTAGCTTTTCTCCCCTGGCCTCCACTAAAAATGGGTTCCTACTCAGTTGAATTTTCCAATAATCAAATAAATTAACAAATGAGAGATAAAGAATGTACTCTGGCTTCACTGAAAGTCTGTTAGTCTGTGAAAATGACACTGAAAATTTTAAATTCTAAACTAATGCCTTAGTGTCCTAAGATGCTGTCCAGTGAACAGTGTATAAAGTTTAAAAAATGCATGTTATTGGACTGAACAGTTTGCTGTATACTAAAAGATGTACCTTATCCAGAGAGTTCTCAGTAGTTAGATCTAGCTGGTACATTATGTCTCAGAGATGTTGTAAATAGGTTATCACTTTTTCAAATGCCCTAAGTGGGACATTTTTTGCAAAAATGTGAGGTTTTATAAGATAAGCCATACCCACAGCCAGTGCAAAGGACGCTACATTTATTTATTTTACATTTGTTGACCGGGCTAGTCTAACTGGATACATGTCCACTTTCTGTAAAGGCCCGGGGAGAAAAGCTCCAAGACACACACATAAAGACAATATAGTAAGTTACAATAGTCAAAGTATATAACAGCTGTTGTTAGTAAAATACAATACTCCTAGTGAGCATAACACAAGACAGTACAAGGTAATGTGCAAGAGATGTTACTATATACATATATACATATTTTAAATTGCAATAACATGGTCTTTGGTTGATTAAGGATAGGTCAATAAAGATAAAGAGTAATATAACTAGTGTATGGAGAGAAAGTTAATCAGGGTTAGTACAGGGGCATAACCAATGAGTACTGAGAAATAGTCTTAGATTCTGTTTAAAAAGTGTCAATGAAGACAGAGATACGAGTTCAGTAGGAAGAAGATTCCAGTGCTTACCAGCAGTATTAGAGAACAGAGAGTCTCCTGCTAAGTTGTTGGATCTACTGGTGTTGATAAGGAGTTTGTTAGAGGAGCATAAATGTTTAAGATTGTTATATGGGGTAATGAGGTAACAGAGTATTGGAGTGTTAGTGGGTTGATACAGGGTCCTATGGGCTACGACAAGCTCGTGAAATTGCAGTTGGTTTTGGAACTCTAGCCATCCTAATTGCTTAAGATTAAGACAGTGATGAGTTCCTAAAAGGAGAGCCAGTGGCAAATCTAGCAATATTATTATAGGAGATAGTCAGTTTGTTGAGGTTGTTTTTAGAAAGATTAGTGAATATAGGTGAAGCATAGAGTAGGGTGGAGATTAGGTGAGTTCTGGCTATGGCGGTCCTGGCTACTGGTGTAAGAAAGGGTTTGATTCTATCGAGGGACCCCACTTTCTTGTTGACTGCTTTTATTGTGCTGTTTATATGAGTATCAAAGCTAAGGTTGTTATCTATTGTTATTCATAAAAGTTTAGTGGTTGAGTCGGGAAATATGATAGTGCCATTATTAGATACTAATGTGAAATTTATTGGTGTGGATTTTTGGGTAGGTGTGAAAAGTAAAAGTTTAGTTTTTTTAGGATTTAGGAGGAGGCAGCAGTTTAAAAAACATTGTTCTACTGTATTAAATGCTTTTTGGGTAAGGGACTGTAGTTCAGTTGGAGACATGGCTGAACAAATTTTTGTGGAGTCATCTGCATATTGAATACAGGTGGCATCAGGAATTGCAGAGTGAAGGTCATTAATAAAAATGGAGAATAGGAGTGGGCCTAATACAGAGCCCTGTGGAACACCTAGGGAAATAGGGAGGTGAGTAGATATATTGCTTTCCCATAGCACAGCCTGTTGTCTATTGTCTAAGTAAGATTTAAACCAATTTATGGTTAGATGTTCAAGTGAGAGGGATTTCAGTATATTTAAAAGGAGCTGGTGATTAACCATGTCAAAAGCTTTAGATAAGTCAATAAAGACTGGAGAGGAGAGAATTTTGTTGTTTCGGTTTTTGTTGATGAAGTCTGTGAAGGTTAGTACGGCAGTGGTAGTACTGTGGAAAGGTCTGAATCCATGTTGACAATTGGCTAGTAAGTTGTATTGGAGTAGGTGGTTAAGTAGTTGCTTATGGATGCATTTCTCCATAATTTTTGCTAGGGGAGATAGAAGAGCAAAAGGATTATAGTTAGAAAAGTCATTAGAATTCCCACCTTTATGTACTGGGATGATGTGAGAAATTTTCCAGATAGATGGGATAGTTCCTTCACTTATAGTTCTGTTAACCAGAATGGAAATGGGATAGGCTATGGCTTTAGTTCCTTTTTGCAGATATTCTGCTGGAAGTTTGTCAGCTGAGGGGGTAGTAGGTTTTAGTTTATGGAGAAGGGAGCAAATAAAGGAAGTTGGAACTGGTTTTAACTGAAATGATGGAGGTGGGCTTGTAATGGATGTAGGCAGATTTGAGGTATCTCGAGACAGTTGATTAGCAAGAGTTTGGATGGCATCTGTGAAGAAAGAATCAAAGGCATTAGCTGTTTGTGTGGGATTATCAGGGTTAGAGCTTTGTGGGATAGGTGTGACAGATTGACCTGGGTATAGTAGCTTGTTAATGCTAGTCCAGAACTTTTGTGGCTTCTTATGGTAAGTTTATTGTAGTTGGAAGTAGAAGTTCTTTTTGTCTAAGAGGATGGCTGTTTTAGTACTATTTCTAAGTTGTCTAAAGGTTTGGTAGTCAGTGGGATTATTAGTAGTACGCCATTTTGCCCAGGATTTGTTTCTAAGAAGGATTTTTTGTCTAGTAATATTTGAGAGCCAAGGGGCAGGTTTAGCTTTATTTCTAACAGAGCAAGTTGGGGTGTGATGGTTGAGGATGGTTAAGAATGTGGAATTAAAATATTCCACTGCTTCATTTAGTGGGAGAGATTTGAGAGGTGACCAATTACAGTGATTGAGTTTGGCTTGGAAAAGTTCTGGGTTAAAATGTTTTTTGGTGCGTATTATCCTGAAATTGTTTGGGTAAGTTAGGTTGGTTTTGTGTCTGACAATAAAAGTTAGTGAATGGTCACTTAGATCATCTGGGAGAGTTCCTACTTGGTATGTTTGATGAGGAGTATTAGTAAGAATCCTTGTTATTGGGTTTATTAATTCTAGTTTGGGGAGTTAATAGTTTGTGAGAAGCCATATAGGTTAATATGGGTGGTAGGGTGTGCCATACTGTAGGACTTTCAGTCGATGTTAAAGTCTCCTAGGACTATGGTTTCTTGTGGGAGATTAATAGAAAGCCAGTTAAGGATATTTTCAAGGACTGAAATTTTATTTCCTGGGGGAACGTAGATGCAAATAATGTTTAGAGATTTACATGAGTTGATCTGACATTTAGAAATGAGGATTTCAGCATTATTGTCACTTTGCCAAAATGAAGGCTTATTCTTGGTTATTTGAGTTGTTTATGCTGTTTTACATAATATGTAAGTGTTTCACATACAAAATAATTGTTTTATACAACTATTAAAGACAATTTAGGAAACAGTTTTTATAGGTTCACAGGGAAGTACTATGCTAGCTGCCTTGCTGGCCATTTAAGCCTAGCCATTTTCCATATTTGTGCTCGAAATAACCTATCCCATTTAGTTATAGACTGGCCTTACCCATCCCATGGTCAATAGTTATATATCACCCCTACTGAGAATAACTGGAACCCATGCATAGGATAAAGCATTTAGGAGCTGCCTCTGTCCATTGTCCATTAGTAGTACATGGGGCAGTCTTGGGTTGGGATACATTTTTTGTTTCCCATTCATAGATCTAAGTTGAGCTTGAATACAGAAAGGAATGATTTTTTTTTTATGTGGATGGGAGTCTGGTCCACAGTATCAGTATCCTCTGCAAGATATATATATCCTTAAAAAACATTCTGTTGATGCTGCAGAAAAAAAGTTTAGATTCCTGGACCAAGTGATATGTAGTAAATCCAGCAATAAAGGGTCAGAGGATGACTTTTTCTCTCAGGACAGTTGCCTTTATTTTTTAGCTTTTTTCAACTGCCCCAAAATGAATTCTCCCTTATGCAAACAGGGATAGGTGGTAAACCTAGCTGTAAAGCACGTGTCATTAGTATCCAGCCCAGGCTGGTTTTGAGCTCTTTCCCTTTCATTGTGGCATCTGTTATGTTGTGGATTCAGAGGTTTCTGGGCTACTGAGCAATTAAAACTGACTTTGTTACTGCTTTTGTTCTTTTGGAGCTTGAATTACTTATTACAAATATTAAATCATTTAAGATGTTTGAACATTTTATTTCACATTATAATAGATAAGAAAAACCTTCAACCTTCCTTCAAAATAAGAAAAAAAATTAAATGTAGAACTATTGAATATTAAGTTGTGGCAAGGGCAAAGAAGTCTTCAATGTTAAGTAAAGGGACAGGTGAGTATGACCATATGGATTCTCTATGCACATCTAACTCATAAGAGAGAGACACAGAAATGTAAGAAATATGGATTCTCTATGCACATCTAACTCATAAGAGAGAGACACAAAAATTTAAGAAATATCTCAATCATCTGTCACAAATAATGTGAAACCCAGTGGACAGCATTACAGCCAAGTGTTATGTTCTGTTTTGTCCTCATCCAACCTAAAGGTGATTGGACTATAGTATTAATAACTAACCAATAGCCAAGGAGTAGGGGAATGTGCAAGCTGTATGCCATACAGCTAAATGAAAAGAAGTTACAGCAAACATTTCAACAGTCATCAAACACAGAAAGGATTGTGGGCAGTTCTCCAATAATAACCAAGTTTTTATACATTTGATACCTGGGTGGTAAGAAATTTACCTGAACAGGAGTGAAGTTCAAGAAGTGAATCTTGACATTCATGTTGAGATTTGAGTCGATATAAAAAAAAGAACTGTGATCACACAGATCTGATCACAATTATTTATAGTATCTGGAGCTTTAGCTATTCTGATATACTGTCAGTTAATGAAAAAAAAAAAGGAAAAATGTAAAAGGAGTGCAAAATGTTTTATGAATTTGAAAGCTGTGAAACACTTAATACGGCCATAATGACAGCAACCAGAAGCTATGTGTCTCACTTCTGAATGGCTTTAAAAGCTATTTAGTCTGATACATTTGTGTGTGTGAGAGTGAAGTGTTGCAACCTATAAAACTATTTTAACTTTTATCACTCTTCTGTGATGGTTGAGACTGTTTGCTGTTGATGCTCTTATATAAGACTATGTCAGGTAATTATAAAAGTTATTTGTTTAATTAGTTTGCAGCATAATATGCTACATCTTTCAATCCTCACAAAAAAATACATGAAATACAAACACACACACAGGTCTGAAGAAGCGGGTCTAGTATCCGTGAAAGCGCTTACGTTTTATCAATAAAGTCTGTTATATTTTATTCATCTGTTTCCACGAAATTTTCTTAACCATTGTGGAGTTTTGAAGTGGATTTGCTCCTTCTACTTTGGGATATTTTATATTTATGTGTTCTGGGCTCAGTGACTGTTTTTTTATATATATATATATATATATATATATATATATATATATATATATGGTTTCCTATCACTCCATCGAAAGTTCATTCCATCTAAAGTTCATTCCATCGAAAGTTCATTACATCGAAAAGCTGTGCCCCCCACACCCCCCTAACTATATATATCAACTCCAGGGTTGCACAACATTGGGGAAGGGGGCAAATGCTTGTCGATGGAATGAACTTTCGATGGAGTGATAGGAAACCATATATTTCCAATTTTTGCACATGAGGTTGGGGTGTCACTTCAACAGTGACAATCATCTAGAGCCAAGGTTCACACAACAGGGTGGCTAGTCCTGACAAAGTCGGTCTTCCACACCACACATTTCCATACACACTCACACCTATGGCTAGTAGAGTCTCCAATCCATCTACTGTAAGTCTTTAGAATATGGGAGGAAACCGGAGCACCTAGAAGAAACCCGTGCAAACACAGGGAGGACAAGCAGGCGGTGCACAGAAGGAACCCTAGCTGAGAGTCAAACCAGAGAACCGCTTGCTGTGAGGTGACAATGCTATCCACCATGGCATTGCGAAATGAATGAATGAACTGAATGAATAAATCAAGAAAACAAATGGTGTTTTGAAAAGAATCTATCATTATATAAATTAATAAGTAAGCAAGCAAATAAATAATTTAAAGCCATTCTACATGAATCCAAAAATGTTATATAAAAAGCGACTATCACAAACAGAATCCAGTAACTGTCAGCACCATATTATAACAGTTGCTGCAAGTTGCCCCACTTGAGTAAAGATCCTCATTCAGAGGTACCCAATTCATCATACAGCAGTGACATGCAGATGACTACATGAACTAAGAACACTGATGCTGTCACACTGTTTATTTTGCAATATTAATAATGCACATAATCGGTGATTTGTGGGGAGTTAGTAAAATGTACAATACTTTTCCATAATTCTGATTCAATTTTCACAATAATTATAACAAATCTTTGGAAGATAAAACCATAAAGCAATATTCCACTCTCTCATTCAGAGCTGTTTTAAACTAAGAATGTTAATCACTTCAAAGGAAAACATGAGGTGAAAATAGCAAATAAGAGAGATCACTGGTATCATGCAGACTGAATGGAGGTTCTCAACTAAGTCACTAGTCTGTAACTCTGTTAGACGTTATGAGTCGAGTCTCACAGTAGAAATCAGGAATGGGATGTATGAGTTTCAGTTTGAGATATGGCTTTAAGTGGTACATCAATTGTATGTCAGTGACAGTTTTTTCCTTGCCTTAGATGATAAACAATTAATTTCTGTTCTGCAGCACAAACAGTGTGAGATGTCTGCGTTTGCCTGTTTTGATTTGCTGTACCATACTGTGCGAGTGGCACTGTTTTTTTTTTTCTCATAGACTGCTGTTTTTGCTGGACTACAGATTTAATTTACTCTTTTTATCAAATTTACTGTTATCAAAACAGAAGCAGTAGACAAATTTAGACACTGCATTTCTGCAACCTTAATACTAACATCGAAACAAAGGACTTACAAAGGTAAAACAAAAAGAAATAGATTAATAACAGATTAATAACATTTTGTAGTGAGGAAACAATGTCAAAGAAATTCAGAAACAGAACACATTAATTAGTTATTACACTGATAAAGAACACAGGTAAGAACAACTCACTACAAAGGAATGCCTTATAAGCCACTGTCAAAGGAAGTTACTAACTAAATAAGCTCTCTTCTAATTAGTATATGTCACAAAACTGTAAGCAGAAATGTTTTACACTCCATGGCTATAAACCACTGCTTAATCATAACAGTTAATTACATGGGAATGCACATCTACTCATCTTTTCTTGTTATTAGTACTTCTAAAGTTTCAAAATTACAAGCTGAAATGTCTTACACTTCACAGTTGTACAGCTTTTGTTTTATACAAAGTGCTTAAAACCGTTGTATAGGGATATTCATTTATTCTTCTTTCCTTATTCATGGATACAGCTATGAAACTATCAGTCAAAACATCATACAATAAAATATATAGTACGGATAATAAAGTACTACAGATGTTTGAAAGATACATGCAGTACAATTAAAGTGTCAAATGTAAAGGATGCAAAGTGAATCTTAGTTGCTCTGTAAGGGGATGTGACTTTATATTAAAGTATGCCATTGTGATCTCTGTAAAATTATCTCAGCACCTGACAGCAGAACCACTACCAATGGATAACAACATAAGTCTATTTTCATTCCATCCCAACCTAAAAATCAGTGGCTTTAAAAAATGTAACTTGCTTTGTAATGCAATTTTAATTAAAGGCCAAACTCTTCCACAGAAATAACAGTCTGTTCTGAAATTAAAAAATAAAAAGCTAAAGGCAAGTCCAGAGGCAGGATTGCAAAATTTCTAGTTATCATTCTAATCCTACTTGTACATTTAATGTGGGGTAGTGGGTGACATGGATTTGTACACTGCATACTGCTGTACACTGCTAACATGATCAACATATCAGCACGTGAAAGATACACAACTCACAACAAAAACAAACAGCTGGTTTTATAAAAAGTATTGTTTTGATGCAGAGGTGGAAGCAGTCTGTATTTTAAAATGGACCACCACTGTGATCACATTAAGCAAAGAATGGCCTGGTGAAGGTCTCTGTGTGTGGTCTGCACATATAAAATCAATGGAATATATACTACTCTGGGCAACATTTTATTCATCAGATCACAGTGAAACATTGGAGATGTACCCAGGCAAATGGTAGACATTTGGGAAAGGTTTAGTTTGTGTGTGAAAAAACGTACTATTGATATTTGACCAATATAAAGCAATCAGTAGTATGAACACCATATATTCATGAAAAATGCACGTCTGTGGGCAGATTTAATTTCATTTGATCACAATCAAACTGAGGTATGCCTAGTCAAGAAATTATTATTTTAGGGGGTGAAGGAAAAGTCTGTGTTCTAAATCAACTTATCTGCTCTTACTCAACAACAGTTAAATAGCCATGAATAATGAACTGGAACTGTTTAATGAGCTGGGACTGTGTGTGTATGTGAGTGCGTGTGCATGTGGCATGGCAGTGTGTATATGTGTAAGGCAGTTAAATAGCCATGAATAATGAACTGGAACTGTTTAATGAGCTGGGACTGTGTGTGTATGTGAGTGCGCATGCATGTGGCATGGCAGTGTGTATATGTGGCATGGCAGTGTGTATATGTGTAAGGCAGAAATAAAGAACCATACTTTACTGCAAGCAGAATGTTTTTTTCAGTTGAATGCAATCAAACATTAGGGGGTACACCCATTCAAAAAATAATCATTCTGCAGGAAAAGTGAAGAGGGTAGTCTTTGCTGTCTCTTGACTACAATTATACACTTGTAGACTTGGACTCCCAGTTGTAGTATGTGTAAGTGAAATAAGGTGAAATACATTACTATGGACAGAATTTATTTCTCCTAATCACAATATAACCAGTGATATTAAGCTATAGGGAAAGGAGTATATACTTTGAAAGCTGAAATACCTCCCAATAAACAACAATTATGAAATATTTTCATTGTAGGAAAGTTACATTACATCACTCCAATCAAATGATATGTCTCAATTTGAACAACCTTACTCTAGGTAAGCAGTTTACATGAAAAAGGAGGACCTTACTGTTTTCTGGTATTTGTAGATGAAATTGGGACATAATTCATGGTGTGGATTCCAGTAGTATTATTTTATCATTAGACTTACAAATCACACTTTCTGCTGCTGTTCATCTGTTAGAATGCGTCACCCCCAAAAAAGTTAATTAAATTAGGTTTTCAACAAAGTTATACATATTCCAGTTTTTTAGGAGGGTAGTCAATTCCCTTATCATTGGTGCAAAAGAACAACTTACGTTCAATTTATGAATGAATGCTCAAATATGCTGAAAGGCAAGTTTCATTACAAAAAGCAAAACTGTTTCAGAGATACAATCTTGTACTAGTAGGTGCCTACAGCAAGCCAGCATCGACATTTAGAACATATATGATGCCAAACTACATTTTGTTTGGTTTCTGTTACAAAC
This sequence comes from Protopterus annectens, assembly GCF_019279795.1. NCBI lineage: Eukaryota > Metazoa > Chordata > Ceratodontiformes > Protopteridae > Protopterus > Protopterus annectens. The sequence goes on along the minus strand of NC_056743.1, from coordinate 213,240,100 downwards.
ATCTGATTAGGATGGAGAAGGTACCTGCTCTAAAATATATCTGTTAACTGGGAATTATTTGCAAAGTAAGAACTAAAGGTACATGTCTCCCCCCTCCTTTAGAAACACAACTAGACCACTAGATGTATATATTTGTGTATATGTGCAATTACTGTATGTTGACTGTAGGTAACCCCATGAAATACAACTTAACAGAATTCTGTCTTGCAAAGTAAAGTATGTTGAAAGATGGAGATCTCAAAAAAGATAAAAATCCAAATTTCAGTCTTTTCTTGCAGTTGAAGAAACTTCTCTGCATCCCCACATTCTCACTAACTTAAATATATTAACTCTGAGATCACATAAACTGGGAAAAAGAGGAAAATACCTTACATGGTATTCAACAGTCTCACCATTGTCAGCACTCAGAAAAGGCAATGACTTTTTAATTTGCATGTTATGCAATCAGTTTGATTTGAATAACATGCATTCAATAAAAGTATATTTAAACTACATCACTGAGAACTATATATATATATATATATATATATATATATATATATATATATATATAGGTTCATAGGTTTATACTAGGATATCTGCCCTAAGGCATTTATAAGCCTAGCCCAAATTTTTGTGGCTTACGCCACCCCCTTATATGAAAAAATACTGTGCCCATTAGTTTGTTGTGTCTCTGTCCAGCAGTGACACAGAGATGATTCCCGGGGTAAACCTACGATCTCCCATCCACAGGTCAAGATTTCTCTTGAACACAGCCAGCGAGGTGCTCTGCCTCACATGGACCGGGATTTTATTCCACAGCATAGGGAGTCTCTGAGTGATAAATCTATCCCTCCAGCATGTCCTATTTATATCCGTGCTAAGGTTTAAGTCACTTGCTCTAGTGGTTTTGGTGGATTTGGATTTTTTGAGGTACAGCATGTCCACTAATTCCGGGTTGGACATGGCCTTGTATGTCAGGCACATGTCACCTCTGAGCAGACAGTATGCGACTGAATAGAGCTGGAGTTTCTTCAATCTGGCAGCATATGACAGATTTTGGAGTCCCTTTATCCTTTTGGTGAGGAACTTTTGGGGTCTCTCCAATTGCTGCAGATGTCGGGTGAAATACATCCCGAATGGGGCATTATACTCAATCATTGGTCTGATAAGTGAAGAATACAGGGGAACAATGACCTCACTAGATCTGGATGTGAATCCCTTCATGATCAGGTGGGCAATGTAGAAGGTCTTTCTAACCACTTTAGCAATGTGAGTGTCAAAAGAAAGGCCACTGTCAACCTGGGTCCCCAGGTCCCTGATAACCTCTTCTGTGCTTAGTGGATTGCCACCTATATGGTAGCTTGGGGTTACCTTGTTTTTCCTGAAGGGTATGACTATACATTTTTTGGCGTTTAACTTCAGGCCATGGCTCTGGCACCAGCTATCTGTTTCCGTGAGTCCCTTCTGAAGGATATCCGTGTCCGATGCACTTTCCACTATGGCCCAGTTTGCAGTCGTCTGCAAACTTTGTCAGCCAAAGTCCTCCCATGTTGGCCTGTACTTCTGAGAAGTAGATGCCGAACAATAGGGGCCAAGGACCGAGCCCTGTGGGACACCACTTGTGACCGGCTTGGAGTCTGACATAGCACCAGCAACTCTAACCCTGTGGGTTCTGTCCTTAAGCCAGTTTGCAACCCATCTTGTGACATATGGGTTTACATTTAAGCTGGTAAGTTTTTCTACAATACCGAGTGGGGTATTGTGTCAAAAGCCTTGCAAGGTCAAGGTAGGCTGTATGGACTGCCTTTCCCTCATCAATGGCCTTGGTGACTGTTTCGAAGAAGTTGACCAAGTTCAAAAGGCATGATCTTCCCTTGACGAAGCCAAACTGGGTCGGTGTATATATATATATATATATATATATATATATATATATATATATATATATATATATATATATATATATATATCTATATATACACACATACACACACACCACACACTAGGTGCATGGACTCCCAAATAGGAGTCATGGTTCAAAAGTGAGTTTTACCAAGAAAACAAAACCAGCATTCCAAAAAACTTATCCATAACAGTTTAATGACCATTCCAGAAATCAGCACTGTGAACACTGAAGGTAACTGATCACAAAACGGTATGGTTTTACCCACTGGCATCATCAGTGCAATCTACTGCACTCTTCATACAATCATCAAAGCAAACTTCGAGTCCAGACTGGCCACATCTACTAAACGCAATCAAAAGGCCTTCTTCACATATGTCCACAATCTCA